>NC_090267.1:299620111-299922611 GCF_040414725.1 Anabrus simplex
CTGCCAACAGTGGGGTTCGAACTCACTATCTCCCGGATACATGCTTACAGCTGCGTGCCCCTAACCACACGGCCAACTCGCCCGGTTACATACATACATACATACATACATACATACATACATACATCCCATGTGGACGAAACAAGCGGCACATCACGGTACTGCTATCAGATCGCAATGCCAGAGTTATTTTTTCCGGCCGCCCCGAATTCCGCTTTCACCACCAAATGGCGGATGCGCGCGTCGCTACTTATTACACCATCTGACCTTGAAAGCTATTTAGGCAGACTCTTTGTCCCGTCCTGTTTTCAAGCCAGTTATTTCACTTTATTTCATAGTTTTGAAATTATTGAAGGAAGTCTAGTATGCACGTTCCGTTTTATCAACCAAGTGGCAGAGAATCTGGAACTATGTTGGGCGACCTATAGCTGAGTTTTTAAATTATTTGGTAATACTAATGCCAAGTGTGTTTCCAAATATCCTTTCACAAATTGACATCTTACAACATGGAGTGCTGAATGACTTCCTTCCGCTTTTTAATGAGACAAGTCACACACAACACCTCAAACATTTTAAGTAGGCCTACTTCATGATACAGGAACTAGGTTAGGTCTGCCCTGTCAATATTTAATATCTTTCATTGATTCAATATTACCCTTCTCCTAGTCTATGAATTTGTCAATACAGACCAACAGTGAACCAATATGGTTAAATTTGTGGATACAGGAACTTATGACCTTGGTACCCAGAGACTGATACTCTACCATTTACCTATATATAAAGAGCTGCCCCGAAATATATACTGTTAAAACGTATGTATTGCTACTGGTTAAAATATAATTCCACTTCTGCTCCTATTTGTCTGCTGTGCCAACCAAAGATATAAAGCTTAGTCTCTCGACTTAATTTTCTCCTCAAGACATTTGTATGTAAATAATTTTGCAGAAGGAGCGGTGAATGTGGCGAATATTGGTAATTTGTGAGATAATATCCGGTGAAAATTATACGAACATTAGTGAAGAGCCTCATCAGGTGATGGAAGTAGGCATAAAACTTGTCAATCCTGTTAGTACACTTCGCCGTAATATCCTGGTTCATTTTCCGAATTATGCCATACGCCTCCTATATAGGTGTGAAACCACTGAACTAATTTTGGTGCAAGTTAGTATGCTTTCAAACTAGTGCTCATAAATTGTTGGACCCCCTGTGGGCGGGAGCACTGAAATATATCCACTGTATTTTCTCTCTGTCGTAAGAAGATACGAAGAGAGAACTTCTACCTGGGAACATGAGTTGACCCACGAGTTCCCTAGCTGAGTCCAGCTTTGCTTTAAATTACATGTGCCAGCATCCCCGAATTCATCCTTCCTATCCGAGCTCCTTTCGTCAACTCTCAGACCCGACGGTATTAGGTTTCCAGCACATAGTGTCTCTTTAAATATCATGTCCTTCGTGCTCCTTCTCTATGTTTAACCAGTACCCCCGTTCTTCGGAAGGTTGAACCCTTTCTATTTCTTCCTCTGATTAGTTAATTAGCCTGCTTAGGATTTCCCCCAAACAGTAATCATCACCATCTTCATAGCTTATGAAGTTATGAGATATGAATATGGTGACAAAACAACACAGTTGAGAACGGCTATGTTTCAAATTATTTTACTTGTAACAGGCTCCTCCCTTCCATCTATAAAATTCAAACTACCCTGTTCTCTTCCTACTCCCATGAAACTAATTTTCCCAATTTTCCCATATATCACGGCATTTACTCTTTCTTTATACGATGGCTCTAGTTTTCAAGAGGGGCTGCCTGGCCGAGGCGGTAAAGGCGTGCTCGGTTCGCCCGGAAGGACGTCGGTTCGAATCCCCGTCAGGAAGTCGTCAAATTTAAGAAACGAGATTTCCATTTCCGGAGGTGCACATAGCCCTGAGGTTCACTCAGCTTACACCAAAAATTAGTACCAAGTTAATTCCTGGGGGCAAAGGCGGCCGGGCGTAGACATAACCACTCTACCCCATCACGTGCCGAGGTTAAAATTGGTGGAAGCCTTTACCTTCCACTCCTCCAAGGGCCTTCATGGCCTTTACGGAGGTGATTTTGCTTTGCTTTGCTAGTTTTCAAGGAGTTGGCCTCTTGTTCTATCTCCTTACATTTATATTCGGCTGATGTACTTGTAATATTCTCCCTTAAAACAACAATCGCAACCAACAGCACCACACTCATGCTCCGCGTTTCTTACCATTCACATTGTTACCGCACTCGTAACATATCTCTTGCATAGTGTAGTTGTTTAGATGCTTACCTCCTACGCTTAGAAATACGCCATAAAAGTACGACGCATTGCCTGAACATTATAGAGTAGTCGAAATAATGTAATAATTAATATTACCGACAATAACTATTACAGATCAAATACTCAATACGGTGGTAACGCCAGTTCTGTTTGGAAATGGACGTTGCTTCGTTCAACATCACCAGTAAAAAAAAAAAAAAAAAAAAAAAAAAAAAAAGCAAAAAATTAAAGTAACTCACAAACAATGAATTTCCTGATTGAATCAAAAGGAATAATGAATTTTTGAGAGAAGTACACTCTCTTTCTACAAATAAATCTCCTCCTGTAACCATCGTTTCCCGAACCTCCCCCCCCCCCCCCTCCCTCTCTTTGTCATTCTGCTTCGATACGGACAGTGAGAGGGAGTTCTTTTACGTTCCCGGTACGTTCAAGCGCTTCTTTATCGAATTCTGAATTTGTTTTAAAAGCGTTCTATAGCCAACCTTGGTTCAGTCTGCACTACAGAGGTAGTTGGTGTGATATATGAGAAAGGACTAATAAATACTTCTGATCCGACAGACGTGATATGGTGGCACAGTTTTGTTTTTACCTGTTTTGCGTAGGTTTAGAAATTTGATTTCGTAACTCGAGTTTTTCTAACTTTCTAACATTCTAACTTTCTAAAAAATAGAACTCAGAGAATTAGAGTAGGTGAAGCTTTATCTGCCCCTGTAAAAATTAAGAGGGGAATTACTCAAGGCAGTATTATTGGAGCTTTATGTTTTCTTATATATATCAATGATATGTGTAAAGAAGTGGAATCAGAGATAAGGCTTTTCGCAGATGATGTTATTCTGTACAGAGTAATAAATAAGTTACAAGATCGTGAGCAACTGCAAAATGACATCGATAATGTTGTGAGATGGACAGTAGGCAATGGCATGATGATAAACGGGGATAAAAGTCACGTTGTGAGTTTCACCAATAGGTAAAGTCCTCTCAGTTTTAATTACTGCGTTGATGGGGTGAAAGTTCCTTTCGGGGATCATTGTAAATACCTATCTTCATTGGGGTAATCACATAAATACAATTGTAAATAAAGGGTACAGATCTCTGCACATGGTTATGAGAGTATTTAGGGGTTGTAGTAAGGATGTAAAGAAGGGAGCATATTTCTCTCTGGCGAGACCCCAACTAGAGTATGGTTCCAGTGTATGGGACCCTTACCAGGATTACTTGATTCAGGAACTGGAAAAAATCCAAAGAAAAGCAGCTCGATTAGTTCTGGGTGATTTCCGACAAAAGAGCAGAGTTACAAAAATGTTGCAAAGTTTGGGCTGGGAAGACTTGGGAGAAAGGAGACGAGCTGCTCAACTAAGTGGTATGTTCCGAGCCGTCAGTGAAGAGATGGCGTGGGAGGACATCAGTAGACGAATAAGTTTAGATGGTGTCTTCAAAAGTAGGAAAGATCACAATATGAAGATAAAGTTGGAATTCAAGAGATCAAATCGGGGCAAATATTCGTTTATAGGAAGGGGAGTTAGGGATTGGAATAACTTACCAAGGGAGATGTTCAATAAATTCCCAATTTCTTTGCAATCATTCAAGAAAAGGCTAGGAAAAGAACAGATAGGGAATCTGCCACCTGGGCGACTGCCCTAAATGCAGATCAGGATTGATTGATTGATTGATTGATTGATTGATTGATTGATTGATTGATTGATTGAACTTATGATAAGGGGGTGTAAGTGTCACTTGCAGTGGCAGGGAGACGATCTCATCGTGCTACCTGGTGTTGTGTTAGGGAGTGGCCACCCATCAAATGTGTGACCACGTCCAGTGTTAGGAGTTTGTAGGGGGTCCTTCGACCCCTGGTGTAGCTGTGGGTGGTATTTTCAGGATGGAGTCCTGTCACTTCCAAGAACTTGAGCGGCCATTATGGAATTTCAAGATGGCTGACGGTATCGCTTAACTGTCGTAAGTACAACGGTTCCGATTTTTACTTTCTTGAATTTTCCGAGTAGTTCGGAGTTATTATAAGTGTATAGTTGATCTTAAATTTTGAAACTAGTATATTGCTTTTAAATATCCAGCGTAGTGAAAAGAAAAAAAAAATGAAAATCCACAGCATGTTTCCAGTCATTCGACAGGGTCAGGAATGGAATGAATAAAGCCACCAACTAGCGGCGAGGATAGGAATAGTGCCGACTGTCGAAGCCAATCGCATTTCTGTGGGACCATGATTAAAGAATGACATATGAAATAAAATTATATTGGAGAGTGTTGCTGGAATGAAACATGACGGTTGAAAAATGGAGTACCTGGAGAAAAACCATGCAGTGTAGTGTTGCAGCTTAATCAAAGGCACTGCCAAAGCATCCTCTCTTAATTTACAATGCTTCGCTACGAGATTGATCAACGGTAGCTAGAGAAAGCTATTGGAGTCTGCGTGTGTAGGAGAACTTATTTTGAGGCTTGGTTACAGTAGCTGTGGCAGGATATTGGTTACGAAGTTCGAAATGAGATTAGTGATTGGGATTCTTGAGGTACGGGTGTGTGATAGAGGTTTGTGTTTTGTGTATATATGTGTGTGTGTGTGTGTGTATGTGTATGTGCGCGTGTGTGTGCTGTAACTTTTACTATGCCATACTTGCCTTCTTTAATGGACAGCCAAGGAACGAAGCGGCGTGGTTGCCTTGGCAGTTGACGCACTTCGCCTGGTCCGGGGCACCTTACAATCGGTGAGCACCTCCACAGGCTCTGAGCAGAAAGTTGTAGATTGGTGTACACTGGCTGAGGAAATGTCGTGGGATAGCGGAGCACTGATGCGCAGGTGTGTTGTCTGCGCACCACACACCCCCTGTGCCAGCGGCAGTTGTATAGGAGACCTTGTGAGCAATGGCTGTGCATGTGACAGGTGTAATATGGAACGTCGTGAGCTGACACCGTTCGAACGGGGTATGGTGGTCGGTGCCCGACGGATGGGAAGTGCGATTTCGGAAGTGGTGCGGGAATTCGGCTTCACACGATCAACCGTGTCCAGGGTGTATCGTGAATGGTTGAATGCGCGTGTCACCGTCCACAACAGACGAACGACCGGTCGTCCAGCCACCCTCGATGACCGTGACCGGCGACATCTGAGACGGATTGTCAGTAGTAACAGACGGGCAACCGTGCAACAAATCACAGCTCAATTCAACACAGGCCGTGATAGACACGTCTCCCCGTGGACAATCCGTACGAACATGGGTTCAATGGGGTATGGGAGCCGGCGCCGCACACGGGTGCCACTGTTAACCCAACGTCATCGGGCACAACGACGCGCATTTGTCGCCAGTCACCAGGGATGGACACTGGAACAATGGCGTAACGTGATATGGTCGGACGAATCACGATTTCAACTGCACCATACCGATGGGAGGCAACGTGTATGGCGCAGACCACATGAAGCGATGGATGCCGCCTCTCTCGAAGGTGTGGTCCAGGGCGCTGGTGTCTCTGTTATGGTCTGGGGTGTATTTTCCTGTTAAGGAATGGGCCCCCTAGTTGTTCTGGAAGAGACTTTGAATGGTATGCTCGGAGACCATCTCCACCCATTTTTGGCCTTCCAGCGCCCAGACGGTTCTGCGGTGTTTCAAGATGAGAACGCGCCGCCACATTGCCCCCACGTCGCCCGGGAATGGTTCCAGGAACATGCGGCGGAGGTCCAACGACTGCTATGGCCACCCAGGAGCCCCGATATGAACTCTATCGAGCATATCTGGGATGTCCTGGAACGCAGGGGAGCCATGGATACCGCACCCACAAACAAACCAGCATTGGCGGCCGCTCTGCAAAAGATTTGGTGTCAGATGCGTCCAGAGGACTACTAGGGACTTGTCGACTCACTTCCACGGCGTCTCACTGCAGTTTGCAGAGCCAGAGGAGGCTCCAGACGCTATTAGGTGACTATTCCATGACATTTGCTAAGTCAGTGTAGTTTCAGGCAGTTTAGGCAGAGTTGAGGTTTCTAATCCCGCACATTTTCTTTGCTTGTGGTCGTGGGTGTGGGTTTGAGGCAGAGTCTGAGGGTGTGATATATATATATATATATATATATGTGTGTGTGTGTGTGTGTGTGTGTGTGTGTGTGTGTATGTGTGTATGTGTGTGTGTGTGTGTGCGCGCGTGTGTGTGTGTGTGTGTGTGTGTGTGTGTGTCCGGGGGTTGGACGGTGTTCGGTATCAGTGCCGTCTCGGTCCCGGGTTCGGTTATAGGAGCTGAGGCAGGGTTCGCGTTTTGGCCCGTCGAAGACCTACATTCCGTTTGTGTGGATTGTATTTGGTGAGGTCTATATTTAGTTTTAGGTGTCTGACTGTATTTAGTGTATTTGAGCCGTGGTGTGTTGGCGTGAGTTGTTTATGGTACTGTTTGTGTTTGTCTGTGATCTGTGATAAGGTCGTTTCTGCTAAATATTTGGCAAATTTGGGAAAGTCGTGGGTAGTATTGGCGAAGATGAAAATCATCGATGAAGTTGAGGGAGTTTTGGAGGGATTACGGATTTTGTTTATAACTGTTCTGTGGTCGTGGAGTGCTTTGTATGATGGGTACTTGGGAGTGGAGATTGATATGAAGTCGGTATTGTGGATTAGGACTTCGGCAGTTTCGGCCTTGTCTTTTACTTCAGTTGTTGTTTTACGTCGCACCGACACAGATAGGTTTTACGGCGACGATGGGACAGGAAAGGGCTAGGAGTGGGAAGGAAGCGGCCGTGGCCTTAATTAAGGTACAGCCCCAGCATTTGCCTGGTGTGAAAATGGGAAACGACGGAAAACCATTTTCAGGGCTGCCGACAGTGGGGTTCGAACCTACAGTCTCCAGAATACTGGATACTGGCCGCACTTAAGCGACTGCAGCTATCGAGCTCGGTGTCTTTTATTCAAGGGGTTGTTGGTACTTCGTGCTTGGGTCCCGGCTACTCAATCCACCGGGCTGGACCCGACTCCTTGACATGTTTGCCTCGTGAGTATGGGGCGGGGTAGAGCTTGGCTGGGATTGAGTGGTGAGTGACATGAATTGGCACCTGGTTTCTTAAAATAGAGAATGAGCTCAATTGTAATATTTTCTTTTGATACGTGCAGTTTTACTAATAATTTTATACAACATAGTTGAACAGCATAGAGTA
Organism: Anabrus simplex; assembly: GCF_040414725.1. Lineage (NCBI taxonomy): Eukaryota > Metazoa > Arthropoda > Insecta > Orthoptera > Tettigoniidae > Anabrus > Anabrus simplex. The sequence continues at coordinate 299,627,543 of NC_090267.1, forward strand.
GTAAAGCAAATAAAGAATAAAGTGTAAGGAAAATACCGTTGGGGTGTTAACCAAAATGTAACCCTTGTAAGTGATTAGAAATTAAACAGGAAAGGAACGGCTTGAAAAGAGTATTAATGACGCTATTGCAGAAAGATCAAACTTTTACGAAATACTATACAGCCCCATCGGATACCCTGAAAACGTGACTCTCCCTCCCAAACTGAAGGTCACCACAGTAGTCATCCTCAGTCCCTCCTAACCACGTCTTATACCTCAAGTGAATATTGGTAAATTAAACTACCAAGAGCTATGCAAACTTATTATAATACGATGGTCAATTATATGCTATGACTATAATCTACGGACCTAACTGCTCTAGACTTCAAGAAAGTTATCTTTTACTAAGTTGCCTTACTTACATTTCTTTTTCCAGCTAGAGACAAGACAGTATGCATAATTATGTTGGGCAGTGTACGACGATTTTCTCTTACTAGGTAAGTGCGAAAGAACAAGTAAGATAAGAAATAGTTTATTGAGTGCCAAACATCGGAAACTATTAGGAAAAGAGGATGAGCAAACTATTATAAGGTGGATTATCAAGCAGTGGGAAGACGGGGGTGAGTTGAATAGGTATCTATGAGCGATAAAAAAAAATCCGTTGAGAGCAAGATGAAAGAGGGAGTGTCATAGGGTGATATGTGTAGGTGTAAAGGATGTGAATGTATTGTGGTTTCTCTTGGTATAATGAAATTATTGGTGATAAGTGTAATGGAGGTATGTGCACTGAATTCAAAGATGATGAAGTATAGCTTAGAGGGGATACGGGGGTATGTGTTTCGAATGGCTATGTGTGTGTTTATGGGAAGCTTGTTGAATAGTTTGATGATATTTAGTGGATAGAGTTTGTATGGCAAATTTAATGGTAAGTGGAGTCCTGGACGTGGGTACGTCATTGAGAAGGTAGAATTTTAGCCTGGAGGTTAAGTATAACCAAGTTATAACGAAGAGTATTGAGTTGGTGAGTTAGTGGAGTTAGGTGAATGATGTGGTATTTCGCAACTGCAGAGACCTTATTGATTGTGATATGGCAGTATGGTATGTAATTGTTGACTAACAGTGTAATGGAACCCAGCGGGAGTAGGCTAGTGAACAAGGAATGTGGCGCAAGCGCTGAGTGGACAAGGACACGTGCGGAGTATGTTGAAACGCGAAGTCGGCGGTTCTTGCAGCAACGATTGATTGTAACTGATATACAGGGTTATTCACCTAACATATTACACGGAAATAACTTCTAATCCATTAAAGATATCAGCATTCTGTTTTCATATTCGTAAGTGGTACCCAAGGTCCTGTAAAATAACGTGCTGCTTAGTCTCATGGGGTGTTTAATAACCGAGATAATGATATTAACTCCATATTTTTAAATGGAATGGCACAAATTCATACAGCTGGTCTGAAAGTTCAACTGCGTACAAGTTCAAATATGTAAGTATTTTCAAAATCGGACAATTACTTTTTGAAATATAAATAAGAACAGCAAGCACGGTTTTGCATGCCGCATTAGACGGTGCGAAGTCGGGCAAGGACATACTGACGTGCAAGCAGTTTCCTGGGAGCGGGTTCAGCCATAGAATGGATACCAGGCATGTAAGCACCTCATACACATGTGATGGGTTTGCGAAGTGTGTATGACGGGCGAACACATGACAGGACAGGGAGGGTTGATGTGTTTAAAAGGAATGAAGTAAGTACTTTGAATTGAAAGGAACATAACGAAAGTTATAATTGTCAGTGGTTTTAGTGTACAGTACATACTACTGTATGGGTTGAGAAATAAACATAACACAAACCACCGGAAGAGCTTGTTCTAGGAAAGCAAATGAATAGGCCTAATGTCTGAGGTAGACTTCAATGGAAATGACCTTAAGAGCGTAGGCACGGGAACATAACAACGTCTCGTCAGTGTAATTGTTATGAACCGGACATTTTGTGTGTACAGACCGTGTTGGCAACGAGTTCAGTATTTATGTGGCAAAACCGCTCGTGGCCAATCGTTCATTAACTGGAGGCTGAATTATCACAAGAATAAAGATACGAGGTAGGTGATGTTCGAAAATGTGCATCTCAGTGATCCGCATACACAATGTGTCCATTTAATGAATGTGCTGGAAATGTTGACCATCAACGGCAATGCACATTTGCAATGTGTGTACTGCATGTGTGCTAGAATGTGTCTGATAACCTGTGTTATTGTGGTGCCTGTGGTAGTGTACTGTATTTGTAGTTCAGGTGAGGAACTTGGACGGAGGCTGCTGTTGTCGTAAGTAAGGAACTATCCCGACATTTGCCTGGAGTAGCGGTGGGAAACCACGGAAACACTTCCAGGATAGCTAAGATGGGTGCCGAACCCATCTCTTCTCCGTTTTGCCTCACGAGGCTGAGTGTATCCCTTTCCAGCCCTCCAACCAGAATTAAATTTCTTATCAGATCCAGGAATTGAACCCGGACCACCGCGGTGACAGCTACGAATGCTAGCCGCTACACGTGATTAAGAAACTCGACAGGCTGCGGAGAGGAGTGACTGTTTGTTGTTATTTCATTTCAGGGGCTTTGACAGCGTGGCCTTGTAGCCCCGTTTGCTTGGGTGTGTGTGTTGTACAAAGCGCACCTCGTTTTGTGCTGAGTTATTTCAGGCGAAGGAGTGGTGTTACCAATGCTGGATTATTTGGGTTGGGATAGGTTAGACATTAGGAGACAAACAGTTGCACTTATTATGTGGGACGTTCGGAGTTGATCGTGGTGAGATGGCAGCAACACTATTATTTATTTATTTATTTTACACGCATTAATCTCCGCGGAGCTCAAGCGCGACTGTAGTAGCGTTCATTCGGGAGAGCGCAGGTTAGAGTCCTGCCTCGCCCAACCTGAAAGTGATTTTCATGCTGTCCCATGGTCAACACCAGGCAAATGCCGGATAGGTACCTTTAGGATAGGCCATGGCTGACGTCCTTTCCATATCATTCCCATTCCCATCCGTGGGAAAAGACGCTAAACTGAGCGCAACCTATTACACATGGATGTCAAAACAAAACAAAACAACTTTAATCTCCCTTCCCCGCTGTATGTTTACCAGTCATATAATAACGTTGCACACCCAGGGTATGTTACGGTACATCACATTATGTTTACAGTACATGCCTCGTATCCGTTCTGTGGCTGGAATCAATGCCAGGAAGCAGCTTGCGTGCCAACTACACGCCGTCTGATGCGGCAAGCAAAAGCCCAAATGCGGTTTTTATTGATATCTCAAAAAGTAATTGTCCGATTTTGAAAATACTTACATATTTGAACTTTTACGCCTGCGAACTTTAAGGCCAGTTGTATGCATTTTTGCCGTTCCATTTTAAAATATGGACTCAGTATCAATATCTCGGTTATTAATCACTCAATGAGAACAAGTAGCACGTTATTTTACAACACCCTGTGTGCCATTTACGAATATGAAAACGGAATGCCGATATCTTTAATGGTTTAGGAGTTTAGAAGTTATTTCCGTGTAACATGTTAGGTGAATAACCCTGTATGTAGAATGTAAGGAATGAGAAGGGCTAGGTTAGTCTTTTAAGGTAGTCATTAGTATTTATGTAAGGTATCCTATTATTATATAGATTTTGAATTTATTATTATTATATTATTAGTATTGTTTTTATTATTATATTTTTATTTGGACATGTGCAGTTTTCTCACTACTTATATACAGTAAGAGATAGTAAGGAGTGGTAGGTAAGGGAGAGCAGGACATACCCGTAAGTGGTTGGGGTAGGACGGGCCTACCCCATATAAGTAAAAGAGAGGTATATGCTGAACGAGGAGGAGAGAGGCGGGGTACAGGAGGGAAGCGGTTTCAGCCTTACAAGGCCGGCCGCAAATGGAATGGTGAGAAAGCTGTGCTGTCATCTGGTAGGGGTTGTTGGGGGCTTCTTTCGGGCCCCACGGATATGGCCGGTCGTGTCATCACTGGGAGGGTAGCCTTTTTCTCACCACGGGTGATGACATGGCCGGACAGCAGTAGTAGTAGGTCGGTAGTATATTTTTATTTTTTATTTTTTAAATTTTATTTTATTATTTTAATTTTTTTAATATCCAGCGGGGTCGACGGACGTGCCATGTAGGGACTGAGAATGACTGCTGTGGTGAACATCCCTAGGGAGTGTCACGTTTCCGGAGTTTCTGATGGACCTCATGGCATGCCCAAGGAATCTCGTGTTTTTCTTTTTTTCCTTTTCTTTAAGGTGTTTTCATTGTGAAAATGCATTTGGGCTGAACGCCTGTTATGTTCAATAATAAATACTAATACATTTCTTTTTCCAACCAGTATGTATCAATTCTTTTTTCTTCAATAAATTTACTTCCCTACGTTCCCCACGTTGAATAATTTTGCAATCTGTCCGGGGTGCATTCTTTCTCTGTTCAATAACTTTACAGTCATATACAACTGAGTTTCGTTTTTCGATTTTTCTGATATCATCTTCATCCGTAATATTATTTTGTATACTTCCCTTGTCTCTAAACATGTGCCAACCTCATTTTTATAAAATAGTAATTTCATTTTCATCTCTATTTTTTCTGTAGAATTTATTTCTGTGTGCCCACTTAAACCACCCAATTTAAAAATATGTAGACCGGTTACCTTTTTTATCAATTAATTTTAATATTTATCACCCAGTTTCTTGTATCAACATATGTAATGTTGTTTCCTCAATTTCCGATTCCGAGGAAAAATGGTAGTATTTTTCCTATCACGGTAACCCTATTTATGAAGACCAATGTATTCATGGAAAGTCGCGTAACAGGGCTGTTAAAGAGATTAAGGTTGAATAATGCCCCAGTAAAGCTCTTTCACATACTGTACATTATGTCACGCACACTCAGTTCCAGTCAGCAACTACTGTCACGGGTAATAGTGACTTGTTGATTTTGTGTTACCAATACAACGCAGGCACACGCATGAAGTTATTTTATGCGGACATAAAACGAGAAAAAGTTTCCAACTACCCACCAAAACTCGAAGGTGAGATAATGCGAATTAACTGCAACTCACAAACCATGATATTGGTTACAAGTCCAGTATTAACATGATTATGGACTACATTTATGCTTCCTTAAGAATAATAAACTGGGCTGCTTCTTGTGTATTTGTTTCATCTTAGGGGCTTTGAGCATCTTCAGTTACCAATTCCGTGAAGGAACTGTCTGATGTCCTGGGATGCTATTCCGTACATGCCAACCGACGATGTTCGGATCGGCAATTCACGGAGTATTATAGGTTGCAGGGCCGATAGTTCTGGCGCCGAGCTATTCTGTACTCTGCCGAATCGACGCAAGCGAGAGCTGTGTGACGTCGCTCAACTCGGTTGGTAAAAATAGTTTCTTCGGCACACCCAGATAGAAGGCTAGAATTTTTGACCAATAAGGTGATGAGTAGAGCTACTTTCAGTGCGGGGGTCTTTAAAACCAATTCAGTGCCAACGTGAACGTGGTGGTTTCGTACATAATGTTCGTTAAAGGTTTTTTTTTTTTTTGCTACTGAAATGGATTCTTCTTCAAGAAACTGTTCGAGCTAAGTGTTAATACAATTTTATGAACGGCATAATATTATAGGAATTACTGGAATGTTAGGATTAACTTTTCTTTTCTTTTTTTTTTCTTTTTTGCTTAACGTCGCACCGAAACAGATAGGTCTTATGGCGACGATGGGACAGGGAAGGGCTAGGAGTGGGAAGGAAGCGGCCGTGGCCTTAATTAAGGTACAGCCCTAGCATTTGCCTGGTGTGAAAATGGGAAACGACGGAAAACCATTTTCAGGGCTGCCGACAGTGGGGTTCGAACCTACTATCTCCCGAATACTGGATACTGGCCGCACTTAAGCGACTGCAGCTATCGAGCTCGGTGTTAGGATTAACAAGACTATCGAATTCCCAATTTAGGCGTATAGAACCCTGTGGCTTAGAATGTTATTTTTTTAATTGTAGAGTGTTGGATGTGGTAATCTAGTGTTTGATTTTGGTATTTACTTGTGTTATATGAGGCAGTTATAAGAATATCCGTATTTTATTGGTAACAGCGAAATTCCAACTTTCCGATTTGCAAATTGAAATAAAACATATTCGCTCGAAAACATAGCCTTGAATAATCCTATCTTTACTATCCAACAACAAAATGTCGATCTTAGCTTAAATAGACTCGTAAGGTTAAGCACTCAAAATCTTGTTTTAAATAAATGCATAAACGCCACCAGTACCGAATTTATTGTTGTCGCTTGGGTCATCAGTCCATTGACTAGTTTGATGCTGCCCTCCATGCCGCCCTACTCTTTTTATTTCCTTTCTATATTACTACATCCTAGTGAAAGAATTAGTGCTATATGTGAGTGGTACCTTAAATATTCATCCATTCATTTTTATGTGATTATACCGATACAGAATTTCTTATTCCACTGTGAGATGGTAACAGTCTTCCTCTTCTACTACTACTTCTTCTACTGCCTTCCCACATCTGTGGGATTTCGTGTGGGAACTGCGTCGCACATGTGGATTTGGCCCAATTTTACGGCCGCATGCCCTTGCTGACGCCAATTCTATAAGGAGGTATGTAATCACGATTTTGCGTTCTTGTGATGGTTGGCAGTGTAGAGTGTTGTTTGAATATGAAGGGGAAAGTGTTAGGACAAGCATAAACACCCGATCCTCGAGGCAGAAGAAATAATTAGACGTGATTAAAATCGCCGACCCGGCCGAGAATCGAAGCCGGGACCATCTGAACCAAATGTCTCAACGCTGACCATTCAGCCAATGAATTGGAAGGAATGGTAACAGTACGTAGATATAATAAATCGTAGTAGGTTTTGGGTATCTATAGGTGATGAGATAGTACTTTGAAAGTATCTCTTGATGCAAATGTGTCTTTTATTGCTGTTAAATTTATTAAACTTGTTTAACATATATGCTTATTCTGAGGCTATGTAATTATTACTATATTAGTCTTCAAGTGAATGGACGACGATAGGTTGCCTAGAAGAATAATAGACTCTGCTGGGTAAGAGGAGTAGAGGGAGACCAAAACAATGATAAGTTCAGTTTTTAATAGGAACGAAACAAGGCTACAGAGCTAGTTGCAAATTAAGAAGTGTGGAGGTGCTTAGTTAATCCATAGAGGCTTGCAGATTGAACAGTCTAGAGTACAATAAAAATATGTGTAATTTTCAGGCCACAATGGTATGCTTACTGGAAAGAAATCTAGAATTTCTCTACTTATCTCCTTGTTTACAAGAATTAGATATTATTAAATATTGTTTTGCAGTATGAACTATGATGACTAAACAATGTGGGATATTACGTTCAGATTTAAAACTACAAGAGCTGGAAGAGCTACAGAAAGCCAGATAGAACTTGTGACTTAAGTGGAATATCACAATCTGTTTGCATGTGAAAAATTTTTAGGGAAAGATGGGAAACGAGGCCTAAATGGGTGGAAGGTTCTGACAGACATCCTGAACGGTGTTCCCAGAGGAACAGTCAAGGACAGTAAACAGTGGCGAGTTGTGCATTTCATTACATTTATAACTAATATTTTTGTATTTGTGTTTAATCATTATCTAATAGAGTTTTCATGTACAGGTTTGGAGGGATCTTAAGTTCTCTGCTTCTAAAAGAGCAGGTGATCTTAGACGCCAAAGAAACGCAACTGGAAATAAGCCCATCACTAGTACACCTCTTACAGCTATTCAGCTAAGAGTGTTGGAAGTGATTGGATTTGTGTATGTGAAGGGAACTGCATGCCCTGACAGCTTGCCAGAAGAAGAGCTAACTATTTACAGTAAACATAATAACCATTTTTATATAGTTTTCTTAAGAGATTTAAAAATGGACGGTATGTATTTCAGAGCCTACAGATTCAACTCGAGACAGGGGATGTGTCATTCCTACAGACTCTTCCTCAAACACATATGCTGCAAAATGTGACAATGACTCCACAGTGCTACCACTGGAAGTGGTAGATGCTGATATTGGCAAGTTTTCTCACACATTGCAATATTTTTCTTATTCTGTGCATTATTTAAATTTGCAATAAGGAGGAGAAGAAGAAGAAGCGACTCCTCACTGTTGTTGAAAAAATTAATTAATATCTTGACTAAAGTGATTATATCTCTGTCTCTATTCTTTTTGTACTCTCATTCAGTAGGACATGGCAACTCCTAGTCTCTAATCAGCATTTTCTAAGGATCTGGTGTGTAATATGGCTCTTAGACTACTTAAGTTTTCACACTGTTTCCTTTCAGACACTCTTTGAACTTGCATTTGGGAGATAACAGGTTCAAATCCTACTGTTGGCAGCCCTGAAGATTGTTTTCCATGTTTTACCATATTCCACACAGACAAAATCTGGAGCTGTATCTTAATTAAGGCCATGGTTGCTTCCTTCCCAGACCTAGTTCTTTCCTATGCCATCTGTGTCGGTGCGTTGAAAAAGCATAGCATTTTAGACTCATGCGCCTTTCAGTACACAGTTGGTAAAAACATGGAAATGAACTATGAATGAATGAAAATGAATGAATGAAATGAATGAAATATATTTAATTTTAAAATAATTTATGTTGGTCTGAGTAGTTCAGATCGTAGAGCGCTGGTCATTTGAGTTCAAGTCGGCAGGTTTGATCCTGACTCAGTCCAATGGTATCTGAAGGTTCTGGAATATGCCAGCATCAAATTAGTATTTGCACGTAAAAGAACACCTATCGGACAAAATTACAGCACCTCCAAAAGCCTCAAAAGTAGTTGGTGAGATATAGAACAGAAAGCATTCTTATAAAACTGTTTATAATATATTATTATAGTGGGGCAATAAAAGTTAATTATAATTTACTTCTAACCCTAATTGCAGAAGAAATATATAAACTGATGGTAGTTGGATCATTTATTCTCTTGAGTAATTACTGGTACCTATCCCTTTAAAATTTATCTACTGAAACTAGCTCAAAGACAGTTTAATCCTGTGTATTTACCATAACTTGGCCTGTGTCGTCTCATGAATACCCTACTGTTTAGGAAACTGTGTAAAAGGTTATAAAGGTTATTTAACTGAGTTAATCATAAAGAATGGATAAAAATACAAAACAACACTAAGTCAACATTCTGCACTAGGGTGTGAAATCAGAAGATATGGTGGGAAGGAACCTAGGGCTTGACTACTAGTGTTCATTTCAGGCTGTACTCGGCAGGGGTATATAATTCCCCTGTAAGTAAATTAACCTCTCCCCAAGAAAAATGTATATTTTAAATCTTTTTGTTTGAATCTGTTTATTATAACAAGAATGGTAAGCATTATAAAGTTATTTCAATTGCCTGAGAAGTTCATGAAAGAAGGGTCAGACGAGGTGCGGTTTGTCCTGATTTATTGCCTGATTAGTGGAACCTTCCTCTACCAGGGCTATGTGCTGACTAGACAAATTCGTCAGTTTGTACATTCCTTAAGTGAATTTTGTCCTATTGGCTACTCTGCTCCTCTACACCACAGTCTCACACTGCTGAGCTGATCCAGCCATACTTGTGCCGTAAGTAGTTGCAGTCCAAAGCACCAAATATTTGTTTTTAAAATTACGATTTGCTTTAAATTACACACGCACAGATAGGTCTTAAGGAGACAATGGGATAGAGAAGGGATAGGAGTGGAAAGGAAGCAACTGTGGCCTTAAGTTACAGCCCCAGCATTTACTTGGTGTGAAAATGGGAAACTACAGAAAGCAATATTCAACGGGTCTCGAGCCCACTATCTCCCGAATGCAAGCTGGCAGGTATGTGGCCCAAATGGCGCAGCCACTCGCTCGGTACAAATGCTTTCTTGAGAGGACAAAATCCTTTGGCTTCTTGCAAGATCCAAAATTTTCGAAGATCACTCATCCTTCCAGCTTTGATTTAAATCGAACCCATCCGCATATCTGTTAAATAGGACAGTTCCATATCTTGGTTTAATGTTTTGATCCAATCTTCAGCTCGAAGCCGGCTGAGAGGTGCATCATGTACTTCACAAAGATATCTCTTCCATATTAATTACAGCTTTGCTTGTCATTGATTAGCTGTTTATTAAAAAAAAACAGAAACCGATCCCAACGGTACTTAATGGCCTGGAAAGGGCCTTGGCCTGTCCAACGACCGCTCCTAAGCCCGAAGGCCTGCAGATTACGAGGGGTCGTGCGATCAGCACGACGCATCCTCTCGGCCGTTATTCTGGGCTTTCGAGACCGGTGTTTATTTACAAGGCCCTAAGTAATTAACTTAACTTCAAAATTTACAATTACAAGTCCTAACCAAAGTACAATTTCCTAACCTACAAGTTTTAACTAACCTAATTCGTTTAACCCAACTACAAAATGTAAACTACTACAAAATCTTTCATCTCAGTATAAAATAAAACTCGTTATTAACCGAGGAAATATCTTCATAAACAATCATGTATTTACTGTACCACTTACAAATGCTAATAATGTGCCTAATTACGTGTACACAGCCGTCGTTAACACACAAACGACGGGTCAACAAGTCGACGGTCACCATCATAGAATATTCGGTCCAAGCAACAGCTTTCACCTACTATCATCGGTAAAGAAAGAGTACAGAATAGCGCTCGCCGAACATAGTCGGAAGGTCGAGTAACCGATACCGAACATGGTCGGATGGCATGAACGGAATATCACCCCTGTTCTATGCATGAGTTTGTCGACGTTAGAATGGGTCTATAATTACAATAGATACTTCGCGATTCGTGTTAAAGTGCTTAATGGAATGAGTCTGATATAAAGCTAAGTGTAAACTACTCTGGCTAGCATTTCAGCCACGTGAGGAACTGGCACATCAGTCGCAGATAGCAGCTTATCTATCATACCTGATGAATACTTCTTCCGATACGTCCGGGAAGTCAGTATACTCCTGTTATAAATTTTGAAAGGTGATATAAAGTAATGAACTCTCACGGTTAGTGATTCAAGGTGTTTTCTGAATCCACTGTATATAGGGAGATGAAATACATCTACGGCATCCCTTGCCAGACGCAAGGGTCGACTAAAAGAAGAATCCCCCAGGATCTCTCACCTTGGGAGTGTAGGTTTGGTAACCACAGGGCCCTTAGTTTTGTCTGACAATGCTTCCAATTACTTGTGTCAGGTGTGCCATTTCCTGGCCATCTTTATCTTTATCTGGTTCGCTTTTATCTAGTTTATCTAGTTTCTCCATGGCTCTTCTTCTAAGCTTTTTATCTTGGTGAAGGGTTATGGCGAGCGACACAATCTTTCTACACGTTTGTTTTTACAAGCTTTATTTTAAACGTTTTAAGACGTAAATGCATTTAGTCTCGGAGGTTTCCACCGTGCTTGATTAAGGTAATGTAACTACTTTTATATTTTTCGATTTATTTCTCTTATATGAGGTTGGTCTCGTGGATTTGTGGTTGGCCACTATTTCTTGCTCTCCGAGGGTATTTATTTGGTGGTCCGTCTTCCTCCTTCTGTTGTTGCCTATGTAATGTTATTTATATCAGCTATGTGTTTCTTTGTGTCACAACTCGGTACACTGATGTGTGTCTTACTGCAATTGAGTGTCTATTGCGTGAATGAGCTCTGTTGTACCTTGGATGTGTGTAACGTCGACTTTATTCAACGCTTCACGTTGTGGAAGGCTCCTTGTTATTCATTTACCAAATTGCTCTCCGATGTCCCCGCTATATTGTTGAGTAACGGAAGGGCCTATGTATGCGCTGTTTTGCCATTTGAATTATATATGAGAGACGTATTGATGATGTGAATTGGGGCTCCGATCATATGTGGGTTTGGTTTCGAATACCCGCGTGAGACGATATTTATGAACCGTGCTTCTACATTATTAAGGTCCTTTTGACCATTGTTATCTTTTATGCGATCCCTGTTTCTTGGATCCCTTTTTAAGAGTTTGTGTGAGTGTTCGAATGTGTGACATGTAAGACGCGTATCATATTGCCTAGTTGTGTGGTTCACTCTTATTTTTGCATTTTTTGGGTTCCGGCCTTTTTTGGGTGTGTGTATGTTCCCTTATCAACGCCTCGTTTATCCCCGATCCCGGCCGCCATGCTTGCGCGTGCCTCTCTTTCGTTGATCTTTGGTTCAGCAATATTTAATCTTTCTTTTTTTGAGTTCGTTGAAAAACATTGTTGTGTGGCATTTCATTGAATGGCCATGTGTCGCGATCTGTAAAGACTCGTCCTGTTGATATGTATATCTGCGTCATGGGTTTATTCGATTTTGTTCCTAAGATAACAATTTATTTTGTTATTTTCTGATTAACTGTATTTTATCTATGGCTGAACCTGTTGGCTGGATCACATTATGAGTAGACACGATGCTATGACTATAATGAATAGGTTTTTGAGCTTATGTATTGTTCCCATTAAGGCATGTTTTTTCTTATTTTCTCTCTTCCTGATTTTCGTGCGGCCATTTATTATTTTGATTTAATAATTATTTCATAAACTCTTTTGTTTTCTACTCGGCGTTATTATTGTAGGAGTAAGACGTGTAGCCTTTTTAATTGTATCCTTTTGATTTAATAGGCTCGAGTTCAGTTCATGACTTCGTCTCTGGGTCATTTTCGACCCGGTCCGCGCGAATATGATAGGTAAGTATTTAATTATCGCCCCGTTACCTGTGATGATTTGAGCTTCCACTGATTTTTTACTTCCTGTTTTCATTTTTCGTTATCTTCCTGCCTGTGTATGTGTTGTATTTTTCGGTTATTTATTCCTCGGTGCTCATCGTGCCCAGACCTGCCGTGGGCATGCGAGAAGAATAACATGGGGCTGGTCTAAAACAACAGCATATCGTATTCATCGTAAGAAACTACAGGATCGTAAGGGGGTGCACAGGCTAATCATCTCCCTTGGCCAACACTTGTTCTCTTACAACCTCGACGGTATTAGATTTGCGAGGGTTAGGTATTCTTTCATTTTCACGCCCTTCGTGATCCTTCCCTTCTTTTGTCGATGCCTTCATTCCTTGCAGGATTGGGACTCTTTCATATTTTCCTCTAGAGTTAAGGGAGGTCGATCGCCGAGTTACATTTCCCCTTAAATTAGTAATCACCACCGAAAAAACTTTATTCAGCTTGTCCCAGTTATTTCTGGGGTCACTGGAGCCACCCAGGCTCAGTTTGGTTTTGGCCAGGAATTTAACACCGGATGGCCTTCCTGATGCCACATAATCCTTGAGACGAAAATCTGAACCCAGGATCGACCGGGTTTCGAACCTCAGCCTTCCGGGTGTGAAGCTAGCAGTTAAGCCACTGAGACAATCTCCCCCTTACCACCACCAATGTGTTCCTATAATATTCAATGGTTTTCCCGAAATATTGCAATATGGCAGTGAATTAAAGAACGCTTAAATATGTGGATAACGTACAAGAAATCATTCCAAAAATCTTGAATATATGGCGTGAAATTCGTATCAAGTTACAGTACAAAGCCAGCTAGTTTACACATATCAAAACAGGATATGCATCAGCTCAGTGAGCCTTTTCAGCAGTCTCTAAAGCCTGTTTATGCAAATAGGATAGTCCCTGAAAGTGGCTGTGTATGTAAATAAACATACTCGTAAATCTTCGTCTCGAATGCAAAACAAATTCTAAGGACGGGAAGCTACACTTTGAAATCGTACCGTCAGGAAGGTAACATCATAATACTGTTGTGAAATATTATATGAAATTTAGATTGTAATGAGAGGATAAATATCCGAATCCGATCGCGCTCGACAATCACTTAACGTCCGACAAGGTCTGTTGGTCCACATTTAATTGTGAATCAAAGATGGACGCTTATAGGTTTACGCGGCGCTGATGGCACAATCCTAGCCACAGAAACTCCAGTTTTCGTTGAATCCGAACCATAGAAACATGAGTTCTCATTTTAAAAAGTCCCGCATTAAGACTCAATCGATGTGAAATCGTTTGTATTCGTACATGGAATCATTATATGAATACAAATAAATTTGAAGATATACTTCACAATAGTAGGCTACGACTGCACCCAATAAATGCTATCTGAGTCTTTCACACTTTCACCTCAGAGAAATCACTAGGCTAATGATTTCCTGGAGGCGACAGTACGTCCTGAGTTTCTCCAAACTGTAAGGTCTAGCGCTCACGTGCCATTTTCCACCCGAATAAGCGCAGCCGTCGTTCTACCTTTTGTATAGAACGAGTTATGTTAAGTCAGACAGGACATGGTTCTTGCACGTGTAAAGTGCCCTGTGACAAGTGTGCAAAAATGGCGGAGTTCAAGTGCATTCCTCACCTTGCGCAGAAGGCAGATCATTATCTGCCTATCTCTCTCTCTCTCTCTCTCTCTCTCTCTCTCTGCGTCTCTCTCTGAGTCCGTTTTCATTACCCTCAATATGCCGATGTGTTCTCTCGCGTTACTTGGGAAATAACGTGTATTTTAAACTTACCAAGGGAAGAAGACAAAGTTGGAATTCAAGAGGACAAATTGGGGCAAATATTCGTTTGCGATAATTTAAAAAAGGCTAGGAAAACAACAGATAGGGAATCTGCCACCAGGGCGACTGCCCTAAATGCAGATCAGTAGTGATTGAACTTTATGAACCTTTCTATCACCCAGATGACAGATAGCTTATCTCATGTTTATATAGTCTTTACTTGAGCGATTTCAAAAAAGTTGAAAATTTATCGAACAATTCTCTTCGTAAATTATTCCTCTTCCAATAAACGAATATATTATATTATATTATATTATATTATATTATATTATATTATATTATATTATATTATATTATATTTCCTACTTATAAAAACTCCACCCAACCTTATTCATGTATTAATATCATTCCACCGGGCGAGTAGCTGAGCGGTTAGGGGCGCGCAGATGTGAGCTTGCATCCGGGAGATAGTGGGTTCGAACCCCACTGTCGGCAGCCCTGAAGATGATTTTCCGTGGTTTCCTATTTTCACACCGGGCAAATGCTGTGGCTGTACCTTATTTTTTTTTGCTAGTTGCTTTACGTCGCACCGACACAGATAGGTCTTATGGCGACGATGGGATAGGAAAGGCCTAGGAGTTGGAAGGAAGCAGCCGTGGCCTTAATTAAGGTACAGCCCCAGCATTTGCCTGGTGTGAAAATGGGAAACCACGGAAAACCATCTTCAGGGCTGCCGACAGTGGGGCTCGAACCCACGATCTCCCGGATGCAAGCTCACAGTCGCGCGCCTCTACGCGCACGGCCAACTCGCCCGGTGTACCTTATTTAAGGCCACGGCCGCTTCCTTCCTACTCCTAGTCCTTTCCTATCCCATCGTCGCCATAAGATCTACCTGTGTCGGTGCGACGTAATGCAAATAGCAAAAAAATATCATTCCACGCCATTTCTCCATTGACAACTCGGAACATACCGCTTAGTACAGCAACTTGTCTCCTTATTTCCAAGTCTTCCCAGCCCACAGAATATAACATTTTCGTAACACCACTAGTTTGTCGTAAATCGCCCTGTTTTCATTTCATGTGTACCTTTTCCAGTTCTCGAATCAAGTAATCCTGGTGGAAGTCCCTTACACTGGAATCATACTCTAATTAGGGTCTTACTAGTGATTCATACAACCTTTCATTTCCATCCCTACTACAACCCCTAAATACTCCCATGACTAAATAAAAAACCGTTGAGTTCTAAGCCCATACTCGTATATACTTGTGAATCCATTCAAAACAGTTGGTAAGTTACCCTTTATATTGACTAGCCCAGCATTGTCATCTGTGTATAGCCCAACATTGTCATCGGTGTATTGGTGCTCTATATTTGAATTTGAGGATACTATGGTTTCGCATCGCGTGTTATCACTGCTTGACTAACTGGTGGATGGTACCAATTACTGACTATACCGAGGATGGTGCGAATAATAACTCCAGAAACCACTGCGTTTTTCTTAAAAAAGTATTCGTTAATACAATCCGGAAAGCTGTAGGTATTACACTGTACATGGATTTTACTCGCCAGCCTCACGTCTATGTCATGAATTGTTTAGTGTGTAGGTTTTGAGAAACGTTATTTAATGCATGTATCTACCAGAGTGCTCTGTGTGTGATGGTGGTGATGGTGAGTATTCTTTTCAAGAGGAAGTACAACTCGGCAAACATCTTCTATACAATACTGGTCGGTGAGAAAAATGGAAGGGATACGACACTTCAAAAAATGAAGGTAACAGCCGAAGTAAGACAAAATCCATGAAGGGTATGAAAATGAAAGACTCGCTAGACCTCGAATGATCTAATACCATCGGGGTCGGAAAAGTACAAGAGCTGGCGGTCACACTGGCCATAAATTACATTCTGCATATATTTAAGGGAGCACTGGATTCAACCTCCGTCATCTGTTAAGCCACTATTTCACCTTCAAATGCGACATCTTTCACAAAGGTCTCCGTCAATGTATTGAACTTGAAATTCATTAGACGCTACAGTTTGGTTTCTTTTTTGAATCTTTGGATGGAACAGCACTGTGTTTAGATGGAAGTCAGAGTTCATTTAGGTGTTATACTAGTGATCAAGCAATCATGTTCGTTTAATTAGTGTTGGAATTTCCCCAAATCTTTCAGTACAAATTTTTAAATTGAATCAGTATCGCCTCCTAAACTAATTCATTACACACACACATGTTAGTACATGTACTCACGTAAAGAAAAACTATCTCAGAACACCAGTATCACAGTAATTCCCATATACTGCATATCGAACTATTTTCTTCTACTCTAGTCAGACATTAATGTGTGTGTTTTTGAACAATATTACTTCATGTTCATATTTTTAATTTTCAGCATTGCATACTATTTAAATTGTCTTATATATTTCATACAGGGTGTCCCGGGAGGGAGGGGCCATACGTTAAGAGGTGATAGCTTTGGCCATTCTAAAGCGAAAGCATTATATGAGCATATGCTGCTTTTTTTTTTTTTTTTTTTTTCAATAGTTTCCGAGATACAGACCTTATTATCTAATTGTCAATTGCCAATTTCCCTTTGCAACTTATGTGTAATTATTGTGTAATTGTCCACTTCCTTTTACAACTTATTCTCAAATATACCCCGACAAAGCTCAATGCATTTTTCAGCTCTTGCAGACAGATGCTGTGTTACTAATTGGAGCCGATGTCTCTCATTTTTAATGTGCGCATTTAATATAAGAGAAAGAATGTCCTCCCCTGTTTGCACGTTTCTCTGTAGACTTCGTTCTTTAACCAACCCCAGAAAGAATAATCCAACGGCGTGACCTTGGTGGCCATGCAACATCACATCCGAGACAACGTCTAGGGTAAATTAGATTGAGATACTGTACAACTACAACAATCGAAATCTACAAACTGTGAAATACGATACTTTCTGCTAAGCTAACTACGTTAAACATACATACATTTTTATCAACAAAAGTCACCATGGCAACCGACTTGAATACCATGGCACCTTAGTACAATTACCCAATACGGTCTGTATATCGGGAACTGTTGTAAATGAAGCATATGTTCATATAATGTTTTCGCTCTAGAATGACCAATACTACCACCTCTTAACGTACGGCTCCTCCCTCCTAGGACACCCTGTAATTGCGAGAGTGGTCCGTCGTATACGCTGATGATGTGTTCCTTGCGGAGCAGTCCCGAAGGGATCTGGAAAATCTCATGCACATTTGGAAAAAAACATTCAGGGAAATATGGCTTCCGCCTTAACATTAGTAAAACCGATGATGTGCAATGTGACTTGCAGACTGTTGATACTATTCGCATCGATGGGCAAGGCCTACTTAAAGCGAACCAATTTAAATACATTTGATAACTCAACGCCTCAGATGGAAAGACATTACCAGACATCCGAGCACGAGTGAATGATACATGGTTGAAGTGGTGTCAGGTCACTGGTGTGTTATGTGACAAGATTCCCAAACGCCTCAAGGATAAGTCTACAAAACCATGGTCCGACGAGTTGCACTTTATGGGCCGGAATGCTGGCCTACTACTGAAGAGCATTATCAGGTTATACATGGTATTGAGGTTTTTTTGTTTTCTTTTCGCTATTGGCTTTACGTCGCACCGATACAGATAGGTCTTATAGCGACGATGGTACAGGAAAGGGCTAGGAATGGGAGGGAAGCGACCATGGACTTAATTAAGGTACATCCCCAACATTTGATTGATGCAAAAATGGGAAACCATCGAAAACGATCTTCAGGGCTGCCGAGAGTGGAGTTCGACCCACTATCTCCCGAATACTGCATACTGGCCACACTTAAGCGACTGCAGCTATCGAACTCGGTAGGTATTCAGATGAAAATGTTACGTTGGTCACTGGGTTTTACAAGAATGGACCGTGTCAGAAATGAAGATGTCCGAAGGCGATTGGTAGTTGCACCCATCTCAGAGAAGATGCGAGAAGCACAACTTAGATGGTATGGTCATGTCGCCCGAAGCTCAGCAGACTCAATGACACATACAGCCCCCCAATCTGACCTCAGAGGTTCTTGATTCCGAGATCGTCCCAAGAAGCACCGGTTCGACTGCATCAAGGAAGTCAGGCGTCTTGTAGGCATTACTGAAGCTGACGCCCTTGACCGCAGGAAGTGGAAGACGGCATCTTTAAAAGCGGAACGTGCACCAATGTGCGACCAAACGCTAGGAAAGATGAAGAAGAATGTCCTGTATGCGAAAATGTGAGTGTTAGAATAATGTAACTCTGTTAGATAATAAGTTCATGGTACCTGTAGAAAATCAGTTGTAAAATGCGGTTGAAGGAAAGAGAGCCAAGAGCCTAACTTCACTGCTTGAAAGAAGCCGTAATAAAAATAAAATAAAATAAAATAAAATAAAATAAAATAAAATAAAATAAAATAAAATAAAATAAAATAAAATAAAAAATAAAATAAATAAATAAATAAATAAATAAAAATAAAATAAAATAAAATAAAATAAAATAAAATAAATAAATAAATGCAAAAAATAAATAAGTCATGCTTGTTTCATTCCCAGGACATGGAACTTGATGAATATATCGGCGAAACAGGCACAATTCATGAAACTGAAGCAGTCTTGAAAGTAACGCGTTTCAGGCCTATTGGGTCCTAGCGACTCTAGGTTACACTTTTCTGGGGCGTAGATCCACTAGCGGACTATATTAATATCTTCTCATAACATTTTACCACTCTGTTTTCAATCTGTTTTCTAGATTACGGACTATCGTGTAGTTAATTATTTTCATTATGCTCGGATGTAACAAAATTTTCGCTCATATATGCCTACTATATTCGTTTACTATCGATACCTCAATAAGATATATCGCCCTTCAATTCCGGACGTCAGAGTTCAGCTGTCGTAAATGCAAAAACGACGATTTTGAGGGTTTTTTCGTATGTAACTTCCTTTGGTCGTGTCTTCTTACGGGTAGACTATTATATGTATGTGTTTCGCAGGAATGAAGATAAGCTATGCGATACTATCGTATGTGCTAGGAGAACCGAGCGATAACCAATGGTATGTGATGCGCGTTAGGTACCAACATGGGTATAAAAAAGCAATGTACATTTCAGTATTATAGCAATATTGTATAGTATTTTTAATATAATTCCACATACTGTACAGTAGATGAGTTTATTATGTGTGAAAGTACAGAAGATGTTATGAGTAAAATCTTGTAAATATAAATTTACCAAGGATGAGCTGTGTGTTTAATAGAAAAAATGCTAATGTAAATTGTATAATACTGTATTTTAGGAAAAACTAGCTGATATACCCGTGCTTCGCTACGGAATTCTAAGAAAAACTAACTTTGTGATTTTCCTAACTCAAGTCAACTTAGGCCATTACAAAAACGTCAGTAGGAAAGTAGCGATTAATGTTATCATATACGAGGTAAAATACTCGATCAAATGAAAAACCGCACATTTTCTTACATTTAACGAAGAGTCCGCATTTTCAGAGCTGGAATGATCGAGCCACAGACAGCCGTGAACACTCCTCTGCCATTATTCCCTTAAATATGCACACTGTTCATTCCAATCAGCACCTCAGTGTACGGATTGAATAGCTCGAATGCTATGATGAACCAGTTTGTTACGTACCAGTAGTATCAGAAAATTTTTGAACCAGAGGAACGCCATGTTAAGGAAGAAAGGTATCTGACTCCCCAGCTAATTCCCGCCAATATTAAGGCAGGATGTTATACTCGGTACGACCGGGCGAGTTGGCCGTGCGGTTAGGGCGCGCGGCTGTGAGGTTGCATCCGGGAGATAGTGGGTTCGAACCCCTCTGTCGACAGCCCTGAAGATGGTTTTCCATGTTCACTCATTTTTACACCAGGCAAATGCTGGGGCTGTGCCGTAATTTAGGCCAGGGCCGCTTCCTTCCTACTCCTAGCCCTTTCCTATCCCATCGTCGTACTGAGTCCCATGTGTGTCTGTGCGACGTAAAGAAAATTTTAAAAAATCGCTATACAGCAGTAATCCGATCTATCGGAGATGAGTGGCAACAGAGACACAAAGCACATCACAACAAATAATGGCATGTTATTGTTGATCAATGTTATGAGCTTTCTGTACTGTAGGCCTTCACATTTAGTTTTCTTTCGACTCTGTAAGATTAGGGAATCTTACTAAATTAATTATAGCTTGGACTGTAGTTCCTTATTCCCCGACTCTAAATAGCGATTTTCATTAAATTCTGTTTACCCATTTTCTCGTGACTGATATGGACTTAGCAACAAAAATACAAATTCATGAATATCTCTGTTATCATAGCCGGTACGTTAAAAATTTATGACATAAATGATCGGAAATGTAATACTATATAACTTTAGTTATGTAGTATTTGTCGATAGGACCGTTCATAACACAAATATTTTGAGAATTAAATTTTAGGCCTTCCTTAAACTACCATTTCAATCAGCGTGAATAAACTTATTTATGCCTAGATTGTAGCGACTTATTTCCCGACTTCGCATACCATTTTCATTAAGATAGGACAACTAATAACAAATATTTGAGAATTAAATTGTAGGCCTTCCCCTAAACTACAATTTTTCTTAGGTGAATAAGATTATTTATAGCCTGGGTTGTATCGAGTTATTCTCCGACTTTCAATACCGATTTTCATTAAAGTTGGACGACTAATAACATAAATATTTGAGAAATAAATTTTAGGCCATCCCCTAAACTACCATATCTCTCAGCGTGAATAGATTATTTATGACCTAGATTGTATCAACTTATTCTCCGACTTTGGATACCGATTTTCATTCAATTCTCTTCAGCCGTTTTCTCGTGATGCGTGTACATACAGACAGACAGGCAGACATAGACATTACGGAAAATTCAAAAGTGCATGTCGTTGTTTCTATGGACACGACTGATAAAGAAATGCCATCCTTTTTAAATTCTGAGCAATGTACAGATAAAACTCTTATTTTATATATATAGATAACTTCTTTTCTTTTTAACTTAAAATGTAGTTGTTGAGAATAATGTAGTCTATTTTTGTGTATCATTTGCCACCGAGGTAGAGACCTCATTTTCAAATAAAGTATTTTGTTTTCAATTTGATTTGATTTGATTTGATTTGATTTGATTTGATTTGATTTGATTTGATTTGATTTGATTTGATTTGATTTGATTTGATTTGATTTGATTTGATTTGATTTGATTTGATTTGATTTGATTTGATTTGATTTGATTTGATTTGATTTGATTTGATTTGATTTGATTTGATTTGATTTGATTTGATTTGATTTGATTGGATTGGATTGGATTGGATTGGATTGGATTGGATTGGATTGGATTGGATTGGATTGGATTGGATTGGATTGGATTGGATTGGATTGGATTGGATTGGATACAACAGTTCAACATTATGCCGTCCGCCGCACTACTTACCGTATTGGCTATTACAATAGTTTGCCTTGGTCACTTTCGATTCTACTTGCCTTAAAGGTAGCAAAATTTGAGCCTCAGGAGCTTCTCTCTGCTCTCTTGTAAAGTTAGTGAAATGTCACGATAGTCACTTACTAATTAATCTTCAGATAGAATCAGCTAACAGTGAGTTAAAACTTTGTACGTGATAAGAATAAACCATACGTTGAAGGTTGAGTCAAATGTTCCACCTTTACAATACCAAGATTCTTTATTAACTAATTATTTACATAAATTTTTAAACATATCGGGACATGTTTGGTCTAACTTGTAGACATCACCAGAGATAAAAACCTTTGAGAAAAAGCTACAATGACAAGGACAAAGTAACACATTAAAATAATTCGGATGACCGAATTTGTCATTTAAAATGGTGAAGAATTCAGAACTTTTCTGAGTACAGCACTTGAGAATACCGTTGACATTAAAATTAAAATTGTCCACATGGGATGATTCAGTAAAAACTTTGCGTTAAAATTCTTCCTTTTTTGTGCTGTGTTAACATATAATATTCTGTTATGTCGTGAAGGCTTGATGATAAATTGCATAATGTTAATTCCAGTAGGACAACAACAATGTGTGAGAAATCCAGCGAGCGGATGTTAAAGCCGTCTTATTGGTATGTTGACATTTCTTGTTGAGAAGTTAGGTGGAATATTTGAACGTGATAACGTAATGTGGAATGTACAGTAGAGGGCTCTAGAACAAAAATAATGGCTGTTGTTAGTATTGAAATAGGCAAGTTTTTGTGTCTTGAGATGTAAAGTAATGGAAGAATGATAATAAGAAGTGCGGCACATCAGATTACTTACGTTCTCGCCTGTCCGACAGCGGCTAGTTCAGTGTAGATGACTGTGGCTGACTAAGAGCGAGCTATGGAGGTCGTGTGTGAAGGGAACCGATACGAGGGGAAATCAGGGGAAGGTTGGGATTAGTAGGCGGGGAGCTGTCACGTGGATGCTTGTTAGTGGGTTTGTCAAAGTAAGAACTATTGAGCAATGCCTCGAAAATTACGTTCGCTGTTTCTGAAATTTCATTCAAATTGTGAATGGGATTGCATTTATGATCTATATTAATATATATATTTTCTAAAACATTGAGTAAAGTGCTTTTATTATGAAAATAAAGAATTTTTAAGTCCTGTTCTATGGAAGTGAAGGAATGATTGGACTCTGTCATATGAGTGCTCATGGCGGAGTACCTTCTGTGTTTAGCGGCATTGATATGTTCCTTATATCTGACTGAAAAGCCTCTTCCGGTTTGCCCAATGTAGCTCGCGGAACATTGGTTGCACTTTAACTTATATACGCCTGACCTATTATATTTATTCATAGTGTTGTTAATTTTATATTGGTTGTAAAAGAGATTAGTATTATTGTTGACTGTTTTAAAAGCAATATTGATCTTATGCTTCTTGAGGGTATTGGTGATATCGTAAATCTTACTATTTGTATAAGTGAAGGTGGCGTATTTGTCTGTTTTTCTTTTTGTTTCTCTAAGCAAAGTTGAACTGGATTTGTTAGTAACTTAATTGATTATTCTGTCAATGAAATGCCTGCTAAATCCATTTTTACTCGCTATTAAGCGGATAAAGTCAAGTTCTTTTTTACGATTAACATTAGATAAAGGGACGTGAAAAGCTCTGTGGATTAAACTATAAAATGTTGCTCTTTTTTGAGATTCCGGATGCATTGAGTCTTGCCGAATAGTATTAATAGTTTGGGTGGGCTTCCTGAATATGGTAGGCCTATAAGAGAATTTGTTAGAGCTGTTGTTAATAGTAACATCTAAGAAGTTTAATGAATTATTGACTTCCGCTTCGGAAGTAAACTTGATCCATGGATCGACTGCATTCAACTGTTCAAGAACGATATCGCCGTTGGAGACGTTATGATCTATTAAAGTAAATGTATCATCAACAAAGCGTGTCCAGAATACGATACCTTTAATTTTGTTGAGAATTTTGGAATTTTCCAAGTGGTCTAAATAAATTTCTGCCATTATTCCTGAAGCCGGGGAACCCATAGGAAGACTATCCTGCTTATAAATGTTTCCATTAAAAGTGAAATAGTTGTTGGAAGTTACAAATTCTAAAATATTTAAAAATTCTTCTATTTCTTGTATGCTTAGTTTTCTATGTTTTAGAAAATTGTCCTTGATGATCTTTAAAGTTTTCTTGACCGGTATATTGGAATACATGTTTTTTATGTCAAATGAGTACATTTTTGCTGTGGCTGTAATTCTAGATTTTTAGTCAAATTACAAAATTCTATAGAATTCTTGATGGAGTTGGGATTTTCAAATTTGTAGTATTTCTTCAAGAAGTTATGAATAAATTTGGAAGTTTTGTAAGTCGGGCTGTTCCTGTAGTTAACTATGGGTCTTAGGGGAATATCTATTTTGTGGACTTTAGGTAATGCTTTAGCTGTGGGGATACTGCGATTCATATTAATGAGTTTTTGAGAATCATGTTCAGTGAGAATGAAGGACGTTTGTTTCAATAATTATCTTAAGTTCTTTTGAATATTGTCAGTAGAATCTTTTTTCATCAGTTTAAAAGAATTATCCGAGAAGAAGGTTTCAGTTTTTTGCACGTAAGTTTCTTTGTTCATAATAACTGTGGCATTGCCTTTGTCCGCTTTCGTGACTATTAGAACATTTTCGTTAATCTTCTTTTTTAACGAGTCTATGGCTTTTTTGGGAAATAAAGGAGCTGTAGATTTGTTGACTTCAATTAAATTAGAAAGTTTTTTACGAATATTGAGTCTAATTTCTGTTTGGCTGTCAATTGGTACTTTTTGTATGGCGTTTTCAGTTTCAGCAGTGATAGCAATGGCATCTTTCAATTTAAAGGCAGTAGGCCAATTGAATTTAGGCCCCTTCTCTAAAATTTCGATATGCGAAGCGCTAAGTTGAGTATCAGGAAGATTTATAACCGGGTCATGGAACTTCACGTCTCCCGAGTCGGATTCGTTGATGTGCCTATTGTATGGAAGGAAGTTATTATTGTGACTTATTACGCAAGTGTGTGTTGTATTTTTTGTCTAAAGTGGCCTGTTTTTTTGACAATTACATTCTCTATCTTCGTAAGAGCGAATTTCTGTAAAGAATCCCATTCTAAAGGGGTTAGGGAGGACGAAGCAAACAGATGTGCTTCATATAACTTTGTGTTAAGTAAAGTTTTTTTCCTGTGTAGAAACTTAATTTCATTTCTAATCCATTATGAATTAGACCTAGACTGGGTTTTTCTGTGCCAATAAGAACTGTTGTTCTTATTTTGATTGAACTTCAAGAAATTTGGAATGAGTCCACTATATAAACATTTCTTCAAGAAAGCAATGGCCTTGCCTATTTTTGATAGCTTAATCTTAAAATTCAAGTAGGTGTTAGCTTTGTTTGCCTGGTTGGCATAATCATTACATACATACATTACATACATAATGTAAAGAATAAACCAAGCATAAACTTTCAAATTATACTGGTTTTAGAAAATATGGTGAACTTAATGATAATTACAATACACAAAAAACTTAACTCCGATATAATGGACTGAAGAATCAGTGGAAGGAAAGAAAAG
The DNA here is from genome assembly GCF_040414725.1 of Anabrus simplex. NCBI lineage: Eukaryota > Metazoa > Arthropoda > Insecta > Orthoptera > Tettigoniidae > Anabrus > Anabrus simplex. Next base: position 299,653,125 of record NC_090267.1, read on the forward strand.
GTCAACATTCATGGCCTGATAGGTTGCATAGTGTCCAGTGCGAAATCCTCTTCGTACTTCCAAAATCTCTACGTTTGCACGTGAGTCCAAAATTGTCTAGCTTTACTGTGACATACAGTGGCATCAAGAAATAAAAACTCTGAAGTCTCTTAGGACGTAAACTTGTCTGCATGAAACTACACAAACTAATGTTAGAGCTAAGGATATTTTAAGTGTTAGTAAGGAACGGAATATTGAAAAACGTGTAGACGGCCATTTACAACGTAATGTGGACATAATGACGTGGGCGTTTAATATTTCATATTGTCTTGAAAAATAAAACAGCCCATATTGTGATCATAACAGTCTATTACAGTTGCAGCAGAAAAATGAGTTAGATGTGTAGCTTTAGTCGCGTTCTAGTGCAATGGGTATAATTTAACATATTGCTGTTGAATTCAAACCCAAGTTAGAGTAAGAATGAATAACTAATACGAAAATAGTATCAGTAATGATTGATGAATCTATAACAATAAGTAGTAAAGTCGTTCTCATTGTATATCTATGTCCGATTTTAAATTTTAAACACTAAAATTTGTCTATATAACTAAATGCTCAGAATGCTTGAAGCAATGACTTTATTTTCCCTCTGATGGGGTCAGTGTCATGAAAATGAAATTCCACAGCATGTTTCCAGTCATTCGATCGGGTCAGGAATGGAATGAATGAAGCCCCACCTAGCGATGAGGATAGGAAAATGTGCCGGCTGCCGAAGATGTCGCACTCCTCTGGGGCAATAATTAATCACTGATTAATGAAATTAAATGACATTAGAGAGTGTTGCTGGAATGAAAAATGACAGGGAAAACCGCAGTACCCGCAAAAAACCTGTCGTGCCTCCGCTTTGTCCAGCACAAATCTCACAAATCTCAGATGGAGTGACCAGGATCCAGCGGTGAGAGACCGGCGCCCTGGGGCCAGTGTCATGCTTGGAATCAATTCAGGAGCTGCCAAGCAGTTCAAAGATAAACTGCTGGCAACCCATCTCAGATTCATAATTTGTCCAATCTTATTCACCTCTATGCCCAAATCTTAGGGAATACAAGTAATCTTCCTCCATTTTTTCGGGGACTGGCTATACAATGAACTTTTTCAATGAAGCACAAACTTACAACAGGAGTGAGTCGCTTATTAATAGTATATTCCCTACGCTATGGGTTAAACAATGCCAAAAAATTATTTCAGGTCAGCTCCAAGTGAGAATATCGTTCGTGCTGACAAACTCATTCACAGAGAAATATTTCTAAATTAATTTATGATAAAGAATTATTCCACTAGAGAGCACACAAAGGCAGTAGTGAAGGCAGTTAATGCCAACTTTATAGGTTTAATTTTAAGGAATAATAATAAACTTTTAAAAAATACCTGTTTATGCTGAATGTAACTGATCATCTTAGGCATAGATATTTCATTACACCATCTCCCAACGTACGACAGAAAGGTTTTAGTGAATAAAACGAAAAAGATGAATACTCGCAATTGTTGAATGATATACAAATATTAAATCCTGATTGTCAGCCAAACGATATAAATATGTTGCAGGGAAGAGAGTCTGTTTCTAGGCTTACTTTTAGTTCCAGACTCAGTGAAGAGCAGACGGTACTAAATGGTTTTCAAAATTATTGAGAGAACGGGGGAAGAAAATATACTTCACTGGGCGTTATAGTGCTGTGTCTTACTACTATTCCCTGTATATCTTCAGAATATGAGACTGGGTTCAGCTGTATGGACAGTATTCTTAAACCATCTCGCAATAGACTCCTATTAACTCATCTTTCATCAATAATTGTCATTAAATTTAAATGAACCAATACATGCAAAGACTTTGTTTCGGGGACACCATGTGACCACCGCTACGAAACGGTAACATTTGAGTAATGAGATCAATAGTGAAACAAAGATGGTCATCGGGCATTATTTTAGATTGGTAACCAGTATGATTGTGAAGAATGGTTTATTTCAAGTTTTATTTCCTGTATTCCATTTGTATTACTTGCTATACATTGTTTATTGTACTTCTACTTACATTGAATGTTAACATATTTATGCCCCAAAATTAAAGTTAACGTAAAAAGAGCACGTAATATTTCATAGCTATGACACATTTTTAAAGAAACATGCGTGATTGTTATGACCATGTATTTAAATAACATTATAATAAGACTTCACACAAACGTAACTCTCTCTATACTATCGATAATAAAGTCAAACAAACCTTGTTACGAAGAGCAGTGTACTGGCGAAGAACGTAACAGGCCCGACTAGCGACACTATTTCCATTTAGGTGTAGAGCATGTTTTCACGATTTTTAACACGGGAACACTGAAATTGAGAGAAAATTTTCCTGATATATTACTTTTAACAAATAAATCATTACACTAAATATTTCTGAGAAGAGCTAAGTGAGATAACTTAAATGTATAGGTTTCTATATTGTTACTAATATAGAATTACTGCCACTTTCTGTCCCCTATGCCAGAGTCCTGCAGAGAGGCCCACCGCGCAGCACTTCAAACCCACTGCCTTCGGCAGCCCAGCCCATCCAGTGCCGTTCCCTCCTGACGCGGCCACTTACTGGCCCATAGCACTGGTCTCACACAGCCCACCGCAATCGATCGCACTGGGCGGGCTCAGTAGAATAACCTTGACTACTTCCCCGCAATCATGCGTGCGCCGTGTACAACGAAAAGTACACTTTTATTCGGATCACTCACTATACGAATTCCTGCACCCTAATAACGTATTCCAAAGCAGGCTAATCGCATTTTGAAATAAAACTATAGAGATCTCTCTTGCACTGTAATAATAATATAACACAAACAGCAACTTTATTATCAACTAATATTCATCTGCAATTGACATCACGTTAAGTGAAAATAAACGTAAATAACACGAAGCATATTCATAGGACTTCGTTCGTGACTAGCTCAAAATAAAATACGTGGAATATGCCAACAACAAAAAACAATCCTGAACATAGCTTTTACTTAGCGCATGTAGTTCATTGGTCATTGATAATGGCGGTGTAATGGAATTACTGTGAATGAAAAGAAGAGCATTAATATTATCTGGGTGTAGAAGAGACCGTCGTGTGTTGAGAATGAAGCCCGCTGAACTGAAATTTCTCTTTGAAGCTAAACTTGATGCTTGCATACATAATACATTCTGGTGAAGTTTTGGAAACTTTCTGTTTTAGGAATATGTTTTATGTCGCACCGAAACAAAGAGATCTTATGGCCACGATGGGATAGGAAAGGGCTAGGAGTTGGAATGAAGCGGCCTTGGCTTTAATTAAGGCACAGCCCCAGAATTAGCCTGGTGTGAAAGTAGAAAACAACGGAAAACTACCTTCAGGGCTGCCGACAGTGGGGTTCGAACCCACTATCTCCTGGACTCAAGCTCACAGCTACGCGGCCATAACCGCACGGCCAGCTCGCCCGGTGTTTGTTTGGTCGTGTCTATTTGTTCTCCAGTAGGACGCTATTCTTCCATTCCACAGTTTTGTTTTCAATATCTTTCCAGTTCATCTGTTGGAATAGGACCATCATCAACATCAGTCCACGAAGCAAACTTCATTACTTTGACAGTTTGTGGCATAGTCGTGGAGTCTGATGACTCGGAAACATTAGAACGCTCGTCATTCATGCACACCTCGTTCATCATAAGGTGGTTTTTTAAATATCTAATCAGAAAATAGCAAAATCAGTCCAAATACTTTAATGTGTACCTAAAGTTCACCGCAGATCGTACACAGCATTAACGTCTTTCCTATCTATGTCAACTACAGACTTGAATACCGACCAAATGCGACTTTTAAGTTTAGAATCCGGTTCAGAAGTCTTGTATTGTACGGTTTCTAGTTCGTTTCTTCTCATTTTTTATTTCACGTTTTTTGCCACGGTTTATTTTCTTTTGGAACTACAGTCCACATTCGTTTCCGGTAGCAGGATAGACAGGGAAGTCAAACTGAAAACCACAGCTAACGTGATCGTCTCCACTCGACCGCAATGCAATGCACTCCGGTGACACGCAGTACACTGTACACAGTGAAGCAGTCATCCCATAGAACTACCACAGCGCTGTCCTCGGCTCACCGCTCATGAATGACATAGCGCTGCCCAGACCGGCCCGTGCGATGAAGTCACGCGTTTCGTATGTTCGAGCCTTTCAAAGTCCATTGTAGTCTATTGCCGAAGCAGCTCATGGGTTGGCCCGCTGTGCAGGACTCTGCCCTATACATTTTCTATGAAATTTCCATACCTTAAATACGCCCAATGAAACGAGGAAAATGTCATATTGTTCTATAGTTAATCGTGTATCCGTTTATAAGGACTACTACTACTACCGAACTGAGTGGCTCAGACGTTAGAATCGATGGCTTTCTGAGCCAAAATTGCCACATTCGATCCCAGTCCAGTCCATTGGTATTTGAAAGTGCTAAACACGCCAGCCTCGTTTCAGTAGATTAGCCGATATTGGGACAAAATTAATAATGTTATTAGATTCATGTCCAACTGACTAGTTTAACGGTTTTCGTAGACGCCGAGGTGCTGGAATTTAGTCCCGCAAGAGGTCTTTTACGTCCAAGTAAATCTATCGCCATGAGGCTGATGTATTTGAGCACCTTCAAATACCACCAGACTGAGCCGGGATCGAACCCGCCAACTTGAGTTCAGAAGGCCAATACTCCACCGTCTGAGCTACCCAGTCCGGCGGTTTATTAGGTATTATTGAGTTTATTGTTTGTGTATTAAGTAACTCAAAATTAGCGGGCGAGTTGGCCTTGCGGTTACGGGCGCACAGCTGTGAGCTTGCATCCGGGACATAGTGAGTTCGAACTCCACTGTCGAAAGCCCTGAAGTTGTCTTTCTGTGGTTTCACATTTTCATAACAGCCAAATGCCTGGGCTGCACCTTATTTAAGGCCATAGCAGCTTCCTTCCCACTCATAGCCCTTTCCTGTCCTATCGTCGCCATAAGACCTATCTGTGTCGGTGCGACGTAAAACAAATTGTAATAAAAAAGACAACAAGTGTATTTGGTGGAATGTTGCCTAAAGAATGGTGGGCTAAATAAGAAGATGCATTCGGAGATTTGCTCAAAAATATTCAGACAGTAGCATTTCCACAAAATCTTGGGTTTCGTAGTTGATGAAAAAGTGGCAAACACGTACAGTTTCTGATGTACAGAGGTAACTAAAAAGGAAGAGCTGAAGATAAACTTGGGAATATTCGGTCGGAGTTCCAGAAAATGATTTAATCATGTAGCACAGGAAAAGAACGTATCAATGCCGTCGGCCAACAAAGCGACTAGACTGCTGAAATTTCGACCCTATGAACTAAAATTTGCAGAGGAACTTCACTAGACAGACCGCACTGCAAGAATAAGGTTCTGAGATTTATTTTGGGAAATTGTTTACTAAGAAAATGTCGATCCACATCTTAAAGTTTATGTTTGACCAGGCATGGTTCCATCTTTCTGGACATATACATTCCCAAACTATGCAGTTGAGGAGTACTGAGAATCCGTATATTGAACAGGAGCCATTGCACCTCATTAAAATAGGGGTACGGTGTGCGGTAAGCGCGCGGTGGATAATTGGGCCTATGTATTTCGATGACCGCCTGAATTCAGATGTACAGTGTGTGCGAGAACAGTTTAACGTCCATTCATTAATGAACTGATACACTAAGAAAACGACTATAGACATTTTCACCAGAACGGTGCAAACAGCCCAAGCCGGTCATAACTCTATATACACTTTATATCTAGCTTTTGAAGACAGAATAATTAGTACAGATTTATGGCCACGTAGATCAGCTAAAATTTGTGATTAATCTCTGAGTAACTCTAAAGGACAAAGTTGGCCGAAATAATCCCCGTACTATAGAAGAACTGAAGGGCGAAATAACACATGCAGTGCAGCCTGTTACTGGAGGTAATGGAACCGGTCATTTGTAAAAACCACGTAAGTCACAGAGTGTAAGTTTTGAGAAAATGAGAAAAAAGTCTCTATAGCTAATGCATTTTAAGTTAGCTCTATAAAATTATGCTGGGAGGTCCACAAATGAATACGTTTCGCAACAAATCAATGTATGTTGGTTGTCTCAATTAATGTCACCTTAAAGCATGTTTTAATTTCTTGGAATCATGTTGTTTTAACAAAAACCCAAAACTTACTTGTTGCTTATAGGAGCCTAACACCTAGGTCATCAGACGTACCTACAACAACAACAACAACAACAACAACAACAACGGCACTATAAATCGAATACAATATTATATAATGTATTATTACAAAGTTTTCAATCAATTATTTCGATTATTGCAGTATTAAATACCTTGTTTTATAGTTTTAATTTATATGGTAATTTTAAGATTCAAGATATCCATGTGGACTCATGTGGTTTTAGAAATGATAGATTCAATTATAGGAAGTGGCAAATATTTTGTCTAAGCCTTACTGCGCGGGTATGTCTTTTTCAAAGTAACTGAAATAAATGGAGAGCAATAAATCTGTTTATATGTTCAAAAATTATAATAATAATATTTAAATTCGCGGAAAGTTTTCTAATGTTATTCTGTAGTGGCTTAATATCTTCATTTGCATGTAGTAACGGAACATGCTCCTCGTTTTGTCACCCGTCACTTGGCTCCTCACGCTGTAGTTGAGAGAAGCGTGAGTTGGCCAGCGGCAGAAAGATCCGAATTTTTCTCGCAAAATGAGAGCATTGTATTAACGTACTACAGTTATAGAAAGTTATAATTTTATGACAATGTTTTGCAACATATGCTTGTGATATATGTTGATCATCCACAGAGTTACAGAGTTAAAAGTGGGACTTCTGAAATGGAAGCTGAATCCAGTGGAATTAAGAGGACTATTTGCCATGTATGTCCTAAGATGAGGAGAACAACTACGCCATATTGCAGTCAGTGTTCGCGGGCGCGTTGCAAAGAACACCCTATAAATTAGTGCTCGAATTGTTCCCGATGAACGAAGTTGCTTTTCTAAAAATATTTTTATGGACCTTCTTCAAACTGAATAGAGCCCTAGTGGCAGATAGAGGAAAATTTGCCATATATATTCTACTTAGGAGAAGCGAAAGACGTCATAGTGCAATTAGTATCTAATAGCGGAGAAATTACATTAAGCACGATTTTTAAAAATGTAAACAGGTTGCTCCTGCTTGAAGAAATAAACATTGTGTGTGAAATTTTCGTAATGACGTATTTGTAGCAAATTAATGAATGAAATGTGCAGTCATAAATGTTACAAGTCTTTGCGTCTCTGTACTACTGAAAAGTGTTTGGTGTTTCTGGGACTAATTCCAGCCAAACTTCGCTAAGGCAGATATATTTTTGTAGCTACGGCTTCCGCCGACATAGCCGCAACCCTCCTGAACGGTGGTCATACAGCACATTCGGTGTCAAACTTTTCCCTAAATATTTCAAGCGCAGAAAAAGCTTCGGAAGAAACCACTACACCACACAAACGTGCACTTGAAGCACTCAATTGCAGCCTTCGGGAAAGACGAGGACCCTGACGGGTGGCATGGTAATACTGTTGGCAGGTGATTTCCGCCAAACATTGCTGATATTTTAAAGAAATACTCCCATAGATGAGAATGCGTCCTTAAAGGCGTCGCCACTGTCTGTCAGAGTATAAAATTTACACTTGAAGACCAATATGTGCGTAAAGCTGGACAACGAAATATTGACTAGAGTAAGACACAGATGGAAAAGTAAATTTCACAGGCGTTTTCTGTTGTTTCCTCCGAGGTAACCCTAATCGCACAAATTTTTCCGGACATAAAAAATAAGTATAAACGTAGACAAGTCGCTATGCTTCTAATTTATGAATAAGATCTCCCGAGTCCACCCAGCTTTCACTCACGTACAGCAAAGTTATTCCGAAAACAGTTCGATGTAAAGATAGTTTCGTCTGCGAGCTGACTTATTTCTTACATAACACTGTTGATTGCAACTGCGAGTTCACTGCATTAGCTTTGTTGCACCTTGATTCAATCTCACTTAATATACTACCATCCGGGGAGATTACTCATCCTAAATAATTGAATATTAGACCCCGGAAACGAAACAGTGAGTCACATAAATAACGAAATATTGGAGCTTACGCCCAGTGAATCGGTAACTTATATGTCGGTGGAAACAGTAATGGACACCATGATAGCACTTCTTATTCAGTTGAATTCCTCAACTTCTTAGAAATGTCAGACGTGCCTTCACAGGAACCAGGTGTTCCGGCACTGTTGATGCACCGACAATGATCGACGTCTCTGTCCCACTCTATTCTCCCACCCTCCATGATCGAGTACATTGTTATCTTAGGTAACCTATCTTCCCTCATTCGCCTCACATGACCCCACCACCGAAGCTGATTTATGCGTACAGGATCATCACTCGAGTTCACTCATAACTTATGACTATTGCTCACGGTAAAATGTTTCGTAAAAGTTGTTGTACAATTAATTTTATAAAATTTTGGTAAAAACACGTTGTGTTGCTCACGGTTAAATTATTTTTTAAAATCCGTCGTAGCATCAGGATGGCCATCTGTGAACTCACTTCTGAACTAAAATTTGTTTGTGCTGCCATCTATCGATAAACTTTTAAACCAAGAATCAGCTGTTCAACTTACAGTGTGTTTGAGAGAATGGCTCCCACAAACAAAGCAAAACTTGCTGCTTTAGCTGCACTTATATGTTGTACAGTGGTAAAAAGGAAGAAAAGAAATGCCAGGAAATGCTGGACTCGGGATTGGATCAAAAGAAGAGAAGAAGGTAGAGGATTGCTGTCCTTGGTCGAAAATTAGTTGAGGTTAGAAGACCAGCATTCATACAGGGATTCGGCGATTGTGTTTTCTGCCTCTCTTCTTGCATTTCTGTTGTGGTAAAGTGGTGTTTTAACTTCGTACAAACAAGGATATTTCTGGTATTTGTCAGTAAAACACTAACAGCTTCCTTAGTCCACCCGGATCCTGCCATTTTAGAAAGAAGTGTTTGTTTACAATTTATTATTATTATTATTATTATTAGAAAGGGCACCCGAATGGGCATTAGGGTTTACAATATTCACTTATCGACATGGTTCTCTTGTTGCAAGTCTTGATGTGATACCTGTCACACTGTTTGCCACATAAAAAGCAAATACAGTTAACATCTGGATTATGAAAAGACTTCACTGTGCATATCTTGTGGTGAAAACCATGAATGGAAAGACGTGTTATGATATGTCTTTGATCTTGATTTTCTTTGGTCCAGTTTCTCACCAACATGGCATCTGAGATATAGAAGTCGGGGTCGATTTCCTTTTTCTTTTCTTCCCTTCTGCGTAGGAGTTCATTGTAAGCTCCAGTAGATGGCAGATGGAGCCTCATTCTGAGGTCCTGAATGTAAAATTTCTTTGGCCAGTTCATATACTAGACGTGATGGGGCCGATTTTCCAACTCGTAGAGTACATTTAAGAAAGCGTGCTTTTACTTTCTCTATCCTTTCGAGATCTCTGAGTTTGAGATGGTCCCAAATTAGTTCCAATCCGTAAGACAAGACAGGTGATATTACTGTGTGGAATAACATTATTGCAGTGGATAAAGATAGTGCTGCGAGATCTTTTATCTTGTAGATGACCCTTGTCGCTGCCGCGGTTCTTTCTTCTATGTGGTAATTAAAAGACAGAGCTGTGGTTTGAAGAGTTATTCCTAAGTACTTGAATTTGCTGACTACTGTTAGATCGTTGTTACAGAGGGTAAGAGTGTCTTTTGTAGCAAGTCTCCCTCCTTTTCTGAAGGTCATTTGCACCGTCTTCTGAAGATTGATCGTGAGGTGGTTTTCGTTAACCCACTTTTCTAACTCTAGTAAGGAGGCTTGTAAGCTGTCTTTGTTTGATGATCCTAGTACCATGTCATCTGCGTAGAGGATGACTGTCGTGTCGGGTGAAGAATTTACTATATTCGTGATGTCTGCAGTGATGATGTTGAACAGTAAAGGACTCATCGGGTCACCCCGCAGTACTCCATTCGTTTGTCTGATCGGGTCCGAGGTGTCGACTCCATCATCAATCTCTATGTAGTTTACTGTCAAGATATTATTTAGCAACTTAAAAAGGGGATGAGCTTCGCTGATCATGTTTTTGATCTTGGTTAGGAGAATTCCTCGATTTACGGAGTCAAAAGCCTTCGTGAAATCCACGAAAACTGCATAGTATTTTCCTTTGGGTAGTCTTAATGCTTCTTCTATTTCCTGTTGCAGGTATTTTACAGCATGAATTGTGCTTCTTCCGGGCAAAAATCCGAATTGGCATTCCGGGATTGTTACAGAATCTTGTAATTTCTTTGTAAGGATCTTCATAAATATTTTGAGGATGTTGTTCTCCAATGCAATGCCTCTATAAGAATTTGGGTCACTTGTTTGCCCTTTACCCTTGTATAGGATTTTCATTGATGATCTTCTCCATTCCTCAGGAATAATTCCAGATCTTAGACAGGCATTGAATAAGATCGTCCAGAAAGGCAATAACATTTCTTGAGTTTCTTTGAGATGTTCTGTATGGATACCATCTGGGCCGGGAGCTCTCTTGATTTTCGACTGATGCACCGCTTCTCTGACTTCATCGGGAGTAACCTGGATTATTTTTCCGTCTTGAGTGTGTTGATTGCAGGGAACGCCTGGGTTTTTTTCCAGATTCAGGACGCCTTTGAAGTGTTCTTCCCATTTATCCATAGGGATTTATTGAGGTCTTGATACGGTATTTTTTCGAAGGACTATAAATGGGTCAAGTTCTGCTGTTGTGGCTAGTTTTTTTGCTTCGGCTTCCAAATATTTAGATCTCTTGGAATGTAGAAGTTGTTTGTACTCTCTTCTGCCTTGTGCATAGAGATGAAGGTGATTGTCTGAGCCAGCAGTACGGGCATTCCGTAGCTGTTCTAGAGTTTTCTTTCGTTTGAGGTAACACTCTTCGTCGAACCAGGGTTGAGCTGTTCGTTTTCTGATTGGTAGTGATGCCTTATGTATTTGGTCAGTAACAATTTCTAGTGCTTCATCTATGTGGCCTTCAGTAGCAAGCTGTTCTGCCTTAAGGATGTCTTCATGGTTGATAATCCTTGTATCTATTCTTTTGGAATACTTTATCTTGTTGTTGCTTGATGTTGAGGTATGTTTTGGGCAATGGAGAATGATATCTGTTGCGATTGGTATATGTTTCCTTATCGGGGCTGCACCTGAGGTCCACAGTCCTTCTTGATTTTTTATGGCGATTCTATCCCCTTTATTGAAAACGAGGTCAATAGTGCTTGATCCATTTTAGGCAATGTAGGTCTTTTCTTCTCTCTTATTTATTAGATTATAGCCTTCTTCTGTTAGCATTTCAAGCACCAGCTCGGATTTTCGAAGCGGTTTATCGACACGACAGTTTAGGTCGCCTGCTATGATAATGTTGGTGTTGTTTGGTTTTGATAAAGCTGAGGAAAGTTTCTCTATGATGTCCCCTGCCGAACTTTCAGGGCTGATATAAACTCCAATTATGTTGATGTCAGTTGTTTTTACTATTACCATATTGTCCTCTTTGTATATTTCTTTTAGTTTACCTATCGAGGGTTTCGGAAAGCATGAGACTCCCCCTTCTGGTCTGCCTTCAGTTGGTTTTGCGAGAGCATGGATTCCATAAAAGTCTGGGATGTCTATCGGTTGGAGAAGGAAGGTCTCTGTAATTATCAGTGCATCTGCTTGATTTATCGATTCTTGCGGTATTAGTGAGAGTGCATTTTTCAGGCCTTCTGCGTTCCATAGTATTATCTTGAGATCCTTGGTTTTACTCCAGGGCCCCGTCATTTCTTCTCCGTGAGAAACGAAAACGCCTCACTAGTATTCCTTTAGGCCAAAAATGTGGGTCCGATGTTTCTTCCAGGTAAGTGAAAGGAACACCAATTTTGAAGGCTTTCTTTTCGCCGAGGGTCTTCAATTCTTCACATGCTATTTGTCCCTCAATTCCATTTTTGATAAGGTACGACTTTATTTTGTCTGTGGTGACATTGTTCTTCAGTTTTCCTACTTATAGCCACGCCGTTTTGTCAGCTGCTTGTAGACCGTCCTCAGCTTCCTTCGTTCCAATTACTGACTGTGTGCGGAGTTTTTTCCCTCTTCTGGATTGGGCCACAGTCCAGAGTTGATTGGCGTTTACCGTTGGATCATTGTCAGGTTCGTGAGGTTCTTGGGGCTTTTCCGGATTTATCACGACAATGTCGGTATGAGGGGTGATGATTGGTTCAAGTTGTCTGATTTCAGATGGACGATTCTTTTTGTTGTGCGAGGGAGTTTTAGTGCTTCTCAAACATTCGGGGCGTTTGAGGCGATCATTTGACATCAAATCGGCGTTCGATTTTGAGTCTTCTATTAAAGTTTGGTTTGGTTTTGGCGAAGATTTTTCCAGTTTACAATCGAGCTTCACAATCTTCTCACGACGTAGCGCCAACATCATCGTGATGTCAGCTTCGCTGATTGGTTCGTTTCGTAAAATTAATTTTACGGAATAGAACATGTCCTATTTTATGAAAAGTTTTATCAAATGTTTTACAAAACTTGAATTTGACCATGAACAACATAAATTTTATGAAATTAAATTATTGTACAATAAATTTGACAGAAAATTTTACCGTGAGCAACCGGCATTAGCCTCTATTTCCTCATTCCGTGTATCATCCTGCCATTGTACCAAACTGTCTGTTCCAGTGAACATTATCACTACTTTCATATCTGTTACTTCTAATTTATGAATAAGATAACCTGAGTTCACCCACTTTCACTCTCGTACAGCAAAGTTATTCTGAAAACAGTTCGATGTAAAGATAGTTTCGTCCGGGAACCGACTTCTTTCTTATAGAACACTGTTGATCGCAACTGCGAGCTCACTGCAGTAGCTTTGCTGCACTTAGATTCAATCTCACTTAATATACTACCACCCTGGGAGAACACACATCCTCAATACGGTCATTGAAATGATTTACCTGACATTCCGTTCTCTTAGGTTTTATACCTACTGACATCACTTGTCTTGGAAAAGCGAAATTTCATATCATTCTAATTGCTCCTATGTTCAAGTTCCGAGATATTAAACTGCAGTCTCTCAGCTCAGTATGCTATTAAGACCAAATCATCGTCACATTTTTTTCTAGTTGTTTTACGTCGCACCGACACAGATAGGTCTTACGGCGACGATGGGACAGGAAAGGGCTAGGAATGGGAAGGAAGCGGCCGTGGCCTTAATTAAGGTACAGAAAAAGGGAAACTACGGAAAACCATTTTCAGGGCTGCCGACAGTGGGGTTCGAACCTACTATCTCCCGAATACTGAATACTGGCCGCACTTAAGCGACTGCAGCTATCGAGCTCGGTAGTCATCGTCACAGGCCAAACTGCTGACTACACTCCCACCTAACTGAACCCTTCCCAGCCACTTAATATTTTTCAGTTGATAATACATGTAAACAAAAAAGGTGAATGATTACAGTATTTTCTAACCCCTTATGAACCCAAATTGAAAACTCATTCTATCATCAATTCTCACTGAAGTCCAATTGTCAATATAAATGCCTTTGGTTGCCGTTAATAATCTAGCCTTGATCCCATAACCTCCCAGTACGGCGAACACCTTTTCCCTCGGTACTCTGTCATATGACTTCTCTAGATCTACGAAACATACTGTAATCGTAACTGTCTACTCCTCTCGTAGCATTTTTCAGTTACCAGACTCATATTGAAAATTTGATCCTAATGGCTCCTCTGTGGCAAGTAACCATACTGGTTTTAATCCAACCCTCTCTTCCAAAATTCCAGTGGAGACTTTGCCAGGTATACTGATCAATGAAATATTCCGAAAGTTGTTGCGGTACTTCATGTTCCCTTGCTTGTTGATAGGTGCAATTACTGCTTTCGACCAATCAGAAGGCAGCTTTCTAAAAATCCATGCTAATCTCATTACTTTATGAAGCCATTACAACCCTGTATTCTCACTATATTTCTCAATTTCAGGTCTAACTTCATCTATTTTTTCTATTTATTTTCTATCTATTTATTTTTTATTTATATTCATTTCCTCTTCTTGAAATCTAATTTCACTAACACCATTCTCTTCCTCTAATGAGTAAGTAAGTAAGTCAGTAAGTAATTTTCTAAGTAAGTCATTTATTGAACAGAACAGGCTTTCGCCCAGTTACATGTTCCAATATGCCAAATTCAAAAATAACTACTGAAATGAGAACTACAGAATACAAACAAATGAATACAATCATAAACGGATAAAAACCTACTAAATCTACTATGCGGCCTCTCGCAGGAAGATTTCCTGTTACGTTGAGAAGATTTTCAAAATATTCCTTCCATTTGTCCAGCGATTCCCTGAGATATATTATGAATTGGCCTTGACACAAGTGTGATAAACCGATATAACTTGAAAACAGTATTCTCTCACCCATGGGTAAATAATGCAAGTATCGATCTCGAATAATAATAATAATAATAATAATAATAATAATAATAATAATAATAATCATCATCATCATCATCATCATCATCATAACTGGGGTGGGAGCCTTCAACCCCGACACGGCGCGTCCATTTTGGCTGATAGGGGAAGCTCCTGTAGATATGCAGGACAGGTGTGAATAAGGCTTAGCCAAATAAGCATCCGCGGGTCAACTGAGGTAAACAGAGAAATGGTCAACGGCCTCGACGGCAGAAGAGGACATATCCCAATGGCAGAGAGGGCGGAAGAACCGAATCAAATCCACTTCGCGTCTGACTTGTAGCAAGCGGCAAGTGGTGAGCGTCTGATCACCAGAGGTGCGGCTGTAAATATGCTCCAGGAACTAACAATCCCTGGTTCTACACCACTAGCGAAAGCTAGAAGATTGCTTACAAGCAGACATGACTCGTACAAGTACAGACAAAATTACCCCAGGTGGACAATCCACCCACTCTAAAGTGGCAACCAAGCATTTGGATTCTGGGTAGCTTGGGCGAATACGAGAGAGCAAGTCGGAGTGCTCTGATGAACTTCCACGAAAGACTCACACTTTCATTGGCACATTCAACATTCAGACACTGATTCAAACAGGAAAACTGCACAATCTCACAACAGAACTTACAAAACAGAAAATCCAAATTCAGGCCCTACAAGAAACACGCTTCACCGATTCAGAAACGATGGATTACAATAATTATAGGATCCTCAAAAGTGGAACAAACAAGAAAATTGGTAAAGGAGCAGCATTGTTAGGAATGGCCTTCTGTGTAGACAAAAAAGTTTTGGATTCAGTAATAGAGGTGAAACCCATCAACAATAGGCTTATGACCTTAAGAATCAGGCATACAAACAAAAAAAATACACCTTTATTAATGTGCATGCACCAACAAATGGAGACAATAAAAAGGAGCCTGAAAAACAGAAAGATTCTGGGAAGAACTTGAAACAGAAATGGCCAAAATCCCTAAAAATGATGTGAAAATTCTACTCGGTGATTTCAATGCACAGCTTGGCAGGGAATACAAATACAAGAGGACAGTGGGAGACTATCCAGCCCACAGATTCACCAATAAAAATGGCACACGCCTCATTGAGTTATGCCAACGAAATAACCTCAAAATTATGTCAACATCAATCCGGAAGAATCCCAAAAAGCAAAAACCTTGGGGATCACCCATCCATCATTTAGGAGAATTTCAGATTGATCATGTGGCAATATCATATGATTACCAAATGGAAATTCATGATGTGCAAGTGCACAGAGGTGCTAACATCGATTCTGATCATTATTTAAGCAGAATCAAAATTAAATTCACACCCAAAGGGAAATTCAACAGGAAAACATCGATGATTCCAAAATTTGATCTACACAAAATCAAGGACTCCAAAATTTCAGAAGAATGGGAAAAACGACCTGCAGAGAGCTGGGAGAATTTCCAGACTAAAATCATCGAAACGGCGAAGGACCTAATCCCTCTTCGCAAGAAACGAAAACATCCTTGGTGGAATCAAGAATGTGATACCGCACTAGAAGAAAGGAAAAAGGCATTTCAAAACTACAATTGTAACAAATCCGAAAAAACACAAGAAATTCTTCGAAGTTTGCAAGCATGTATCCAAGATTTTAAGACAAAATAAACGGAAATACGTCAATGTCCAACTGAAGTCAATTGAAGGCAACTTCAAAAATTACAACACACACGATTTCTACAAGACCTTTGCGAACCAAATTAAAGGATATTCCCCACAGAACCTTTGCTTTCGGAAGCAAGATAAGGAAAAGGAAATAAGGAAAACTGCCAAGAATTAGCTACATATTTTTCACAGCTTTTAAATTGTCCAGAACCCAAGAGGTTCCCGAAAGTACAGCCAGAAATCATACCGGAAAATTCGTCACCACCAACTCAAGAAGAAATGTATTCACATATCAAGAAACTTAAAGACAACAAAGCATCAGGGGAAGACGGAATTGTAGCTGAACTTCTGAAACATTTAGGCCCAAATTCAGTCAGAGAAATTACACAAATAATCCAAAACATTTGGCAAACCGAAAAGCTCCCGGATGACTGTAAGATTGCTCTAATCCATCCACTACATAAAAAAGGCAGCAAGTTAGACGTAAACAATTACAGAGGAATCTCACTTGTATCAGTCACATACAAAATACTATCAGCCTGTCTCTTGCATAGAACACAACAACAATTAGAACACAAATTATCAGAATTTCAAGCAGGATTCAGACCAAACTGGTCATGCCCAGAACAAATTTTCAACCTCAAAACCATACTTAAACTACGAGCCCTCAGACAAAAGCCTACAGTATGCACATTTGTAGATTTCAAAAAGGCATATGATTCGATAGACAGACCCTCACTATTCCAAATTCTAGAAGAGAGAGGACTAGATCCCAAAACCCTAGAACTCATAAAACAAACACTAACGGGCACAAAATCTAAAGTGAAATTTATGGGAGAAATTTCAGAACCCTTCGACATTCAAACAGGTGTGAGACAAGGTATTGGACTCTCTCCTATTCTGTTCAACGTCGTCCTAGACAAGGTTATGGAAGAATGGGAGAAGGAACTCAAGAAACGTGAATCTTGGAAACCAATCCGATTGGGCTTTCCCAAAAACAACCTCTAAGTACCATACCTCGCATTTGCGGACGATCTGGCGATTTTAACAGAGGATGAGGAGACTGCCATCAAGCAGCTTGAGATCCTTAAGGAATCTGCAGAAAAAGTGGGACTACAGATTTCATTTGAGAAAACTAAATTCTTCTGTTCAGAAACAGATATCACGAGCCTGAGAAGAAAATACGGTAAAATCGACCGGGTCTCGTACTTTAAATACCTCGGAGAATTCGTCGAACCGACAGGCCTTGAGAAGATCTCACAGCAAAACCGTCTCCAAAAAGTTAAGACATCCACAACAAAAAGTGCATGTCAAGACAGACAAAAATTCGGCATTACAACACAGTCATAAAACCAACAGTCCTTTACGCAAGTGAAACATTGTCACGTAACAGTAAACAAGAATTAGAAGAAATAGAAAAGCAAGAGAGGAAGATCATCAGGAAAATCCTAGGAGCAAGATATACCCAAGATGGTTACAGGCTACAATCAATCAAAACAACAGAAAAAGTTTCAAACATTGAAATTGACATTAAGAAAAGACGAATGAAATTCTTTGGACACCTCACAAGATTACCAGAAAATCGACTGTCAAAAAGAATATTAAATTATGTTAGCTCACTTAAGAATTCAACACCTTGGCTGGACGAACTTCGAAAGGACCTCAAAAACGCAAACATATGTGCAACAGACATTTTAGAAAGAGACACCTTCAGACACAAAGTCAACAAGTGGGAAGTTACATCAGAGCAACCAAAGCAAAAACAGTGCAGACCGAAATGGTCGGAAGAACGTAAACAAGCCTTCTCGGAGAGAATGAAAGCCTATTGGAAGAACAAGAAGAACCCAAAGAAAGCTTGATTGAGTTGTTTGCTTAACGTCTTCCATTATTGGGAGAATACGCTAATAATAATAATAATAATAATAATAATAATAATAATAATAATAATAATAATAATAATAATAATAATAATAATAATAATAATAAAAATCCAACCCTCTCTTCCAAAATTCCAGTGAAGACTTTGCCAGGTATACTGATCAATGATCTCCCTTTCTACGACTCGTTATTACTGTCCAGAAAGGTTTCCCTGTGCTTGACCTAGCGTTTCTATGTTATTACCAAAGCATTCCCACGACTTCTTTTTGGAATCAACAATTATATTTCTTTCACTCTCTTTCTCTCATCTACATACAACAGCCTGTCAGCATCGGTCGTTCTTTGGAGCCATTTGTGATACGCATTCTTTTTACGTTTACAAGTGGCTCTCATTTCATCATTCCACCAAAATGTTCGTTTTTTCTCATCCTTACACAGGCTTGTTTCTAGGCATTCCCTTGTTGTTTCTACTACAGGATCCCTGTACGCCATCCATTGTCTTTCTATACCCTGAACCTCCTTACTGTCTACAGATGATGATTGTTGATTAAAGGGGCCTAACATCTAGGTCATCGGCCCTCATAATGGTACTAATCGCTGATAAAGGAGATCCATGGTGTTCCTCATGTAGCGGTACTAATCACATGGAAAGTACTACTCAAAGGTAACGCAGACCTATGTTGCTCCTCATATAATAGCACCACTCATAAATAACGCTGACCCATGGTGTTCCTAACATGGTGGTGCTAATCACAGGAGCCTCTCAGAACCGTGATGATCCTCACACAGTGTCACTAATCACCGGCAACGCAGACCCACCGTGTCGCTCATATAATGGTACTAATCGCAGGCAACGTCCAGAACTTTGGTGTTCCTCACATAGTGATACTGATCCCAGGCAACGTAAACCAATGGTGTTCCGCATATAGTGGTACTAATCACGGGTACTGCAAACCTGTAAACCCATAATGATAATCACAGACTCATGGCGGTATTAATCGCAAGTAAAATCGACCCATGTTGTTCCTCGCGTGATGGTACTGATCACAAGTAATCTCATGGTTCAAGATCTACCATCCCTTGGTCGCCCCTTTTAGTCCCCTCTTACGACAGGCAGGCGATACCGTGGGTGTATTCTTCGCCTGTGTCCCCCACCCGCAGGGGGTTACTGTCTACTATTTTGAACTTTACATCAATCATAATCATGTATTTGTCTAAATTACTCGTCCTGGAGATTCTCTATTCTTAATAGTCTGCCGGCAGATTTCACTTTATGTATTCTAGGCGTAGAAGTATTTCACTACAGATCTTTTTTTGCTAATTGCTTTACGTCGCACCGACACGGATAGGTCTTATGGCGACGATGGGACAGGGAAGGGCTAGGAGTGGGAAGGAAGCGGCCGTGGCCTTAATTAAGGTACAGCCCCAGCATTTGCCTGGTGCGAAAATGGGAAACCACGGAAAACCATCTTCAGGGCTGCCGACAGTGGGGTTCGAACCTACTATCTCCCGAATACTGGATACTGGCCGCACTTAAACGACTGCAGCTATCGAGCTCGGTTCACTACAGATCGGACAATAGTCTGTATCATTGATTAATACCTGGAATACCCGCACATTTCTAACAGATTTCGTGATTCAAAGTCGGTTATGATATAGTCTATTATGGATCTGGTGCCCCTAACCTCCTATGTGCAGCGGTGAAGCCTTACACCTGAAAAATATCAATCCTAGGACAGAATTGCAATACATTTTTCCCTTTCCCGTACCCTTCCATATACTCCCCACATGTATCCATCACATTGTCAAATCCTTCAGTTCTACTAGACAACGACGTCATTCACTGCTTCAAAACACTTGTCAACTTCCTCATCTGAACCCTCGTGTGATTAATAGAAAGAGACAATTTTCATACTAAGTAATTTAACCAATAAATATACCCGCATTATTTGCTCATTTACGCGCATAACAAAATCAATGTGCGTGCAATAGTATTCCTGAAGAACAGTCCTACCCATCACTTTCCCCTTTCCTTTTTAATACCTGTTTAGATCACTTGATAAAATGCTTGTTATCTCCCTTTACCCGAATACCATTAACTTCTTACGCACCCATACTCATCTTCCTTGCTGACTCAGCCAGTTATACTTTATTTCTTCCACAAGCCTCGTTAATATTGATAACTCCTCATAGAAATCCATTTTATTCTCCGACTTGTTTCCAAGGAGTCTCTGGCGTGTCAAACTGAAGTAGGACTCAGTTATTCCCACACGCCCGACGTTTGCTAAGAACTTTATGAACGTGCTGTGCAAAATTTCTGTGAATCAGGATGTTACCTTGTTTACAAATACAGTATTCCCAGAGGGAATCTCTCCTCTGACGGGTTAGCGACATCCGGTGGATTGTATAGTCTTAGCCACCTGAGCACAGGGAGGGCCATGACTCTGAACATATCTGAGATGCTCAATCCTATTTCATAGCAACTGGTATTCCACTCTTCAGGACAACTTGCAAGACTATTCAGGCGTTGCCCATAGTTCACGAAACAGGATGTGACTACAGTAATCTTCACCACGAACTAAGCACACTTTTAATTTCATATGTCCTTTATAATCTGTAATTTTTTCAATTTTTCTCTATTTGATCAGTAACAAATTTATTACATCGTAAAACACATTATCAAATGTGGATGAGTTAAGGCCAACCATCGGTGATATTTGACTATTATTATTATTATTGTTATTATTATTATTATTATTATTATTATTATTATTATTATTATTATTATTATCCAGTACAACTGCAACCATTTTATAAAGTATTTTAATGTTATAGTTGGAACATATACATAACGTAATAACGGTGATTTACAGAACCATTTTACGAAAGTTGCGATGAATGAAAATTAGGGAATGTTTGTAACCGAATTTCTGTAGGAAAATATGCTGTAGTGGTTGTGAAAGTTGAATGTTACATTACTTCAAATGAGAATCCAAATCAAATCTTGCTCTTGCAAACACAGGACAAAACTATTAAATGAACAACTGTTTGAGTAGACCCACAAAAGCAAGAATAGTCACCTGTCAAAATAATTTTAAAACGTTCAAAATATGATTTGAAATTTTCATGGCCTGACATAAATTGTGTTAAATCAAAATTTGGCACCAAAATTTGCACTGAAGTCGGTTGTAAACTGTGGGAAAATATAGTTTTCTAGTAACGGACCCATTTGAACCAGAGGTGTCCAAAGGAGGTTCTACTGATTCAAGATATGTTCTCTGATTTGTCTTAATGCATAACATAAGGGACAACTTTCGTACACGACTTCCAGGTTTGACTGAGCAGCAGCTTTTGCTACTTGATCAGCTCTCTCATTTCCGGTGGATCCAGTGTGTCCACGAATCCAGGAAATTCAGATATGACGAATTTGTTGATCTATACTTCTAATAGCAACTGCTAACGGGTTCATATTATATTTGTTGTCTATAGAATTCAACGCAGTTTGCGAATCATTGAGTATTTGGACCCTTTTGTTGTGGACATGGCACCACTGTATTGCACATCTAATGGCCAGTAGTTCTCCCTGAAAGACCGAACAGCAGGTGAATAGTTTATGCTACGCTGTAGAAACTTCACTTTCGTTTTCATAGACTACAAAAGCACACCCAACAAGGTCCTTACCTTCGTTGCTTTATGTACGAGAGCCATCAGTATAAATGATGCAGTCATGAGTATCTTTGCATTTGTTACGAAGAGTCTTATTGAACAATCATGGATGACCAGACTGTAAAAAGTGGCATTGTTGTTCTATAACAGAAGATAGGCTCAGGTGAAGGCCAGTTTTTCTTAAGTAACGTCAATTCGGCTAGTCGAATTGCAGTCATAAAGAGCAGCTCAGTTCCAGATATAATAATTGCTGCATCGGTAGAAGTTGTCCGATAAGCTCTGGAGATCCAGAGCACAAATCCTCTTTGACATTGCAATAATTAATTCCGGGCCCATTTCTTTCCCAGTTTCTTTCGGAAAGAAGAGGCAAAGTATATAATCAGTGGTAAAATGCCGTATAATAAATTATTTTAAGTACTTCTGAATTCATTCCCCAGGGTAGTGCCCAGAAAATTGTAATTGATCCTCAACTTTTTATCTGATGTCCATTCATAAATATTCTTGGTTTCTTCCTTTTTCCTCTCCTCGTGAAAAACATCGCTTTGGTCTTCGTTGCATTAAATTGCAGTTTGTTAGTTTCATCCCGATTAAAAACACTACACTAGGAAGAATTTGTTCGAACAGTGAGATCTCTCACATCTTTATCTTCAGTTAGAATAAGAGCACCATCGGCGTAGGCAATGGCTCAACATCCCGTTGGAAGAATTAGCTGTAAGAGGACGTCATAAAGAATATTCCAGAAATTAGGGCTACATGTTGATCCTTGCGGACAGTCTTTGGAAACATATTTTGTTAAGACTGCTGTTCCAATCTGAATATTCACTCGATGTTTGCAAAAGTAAGACTGAATTAGTTTATAGAGTATTTTGGGCATCATCTCTCCTTTAACTGGGACAAAATTTTGGGCCACCAAGCATTGTCAAAAGCCCCGCTAATGACCAGAGAAATTAATACAGCATCTTCCTTGATTGAATATATGCCTTGGATCCATTCTACTACGCCAAGAACAGCATCTTCGGTTGATATCGGAGGGGTAAAGCCATACTGATCGCAACTCAGAAAACCATAGAAATATGATATTGCACCCATCAGATGAGTCTGATTGGCGAATTAAATAAATTATAAAAAAAGAGTGGATAATAATTTCCCTAGGCGCTGTGACAATTATATTATTGGGACATTCAAGAGGCTGAATGAGTGAGAACAAAGCTTTAGTAGAAACCCACGCTTCTTTTCTTTCTAGAACAAGTCGTTATCTAAAGAACACCTGGGGTTGCGTCAGCTTTGTAACTACGCAGTAACAGTGGAAAAATACCGTGAAAGAGTGAGACAGAAAATGACGAGAGAAACTACCAGATTTCCCTTGATGTGAAATGGATTCGTCCATACAATTGAACATCGTATATATGCTCCAATCCGGTCACAGTATTTGAATATTTTAAATGTAGCGGGACGAAATTGTGAGTAACTTATCAGCAATCCAGAACAATAATTAAAGAAGACTCTGTCACAGCAAGGTGTCGGTGTTTACAGAGAAAATTTTGGAACAAGCTAATAGCTTATTGAAAATGAATTGGAATAGTTACATATTTAATCGTTGAGTAGTGACGCGACTGTGAAGCCCCCGCCATCATGGATTGTGTTAGGCAGCGAACGACGAGATGTAATCCAGCTGACGCCACCGATTTTACTAGAGAAATTACGAACAATTTCACGAGCACACTACTTTAATATGTTGGCGAGCAGTTATCGAAATTTTGTGTGGAAGCCACTTCATTTATTAAGCAAATTTATTTGGAAGCTGTTCCAGTGCAGTCAGTTGGGATTTTTAGGTGTCATAGTTTGTATCACTCCGCCAAGTAGTGCGCCAACTTCCCTGCAATCGCAGCTTTGAACCCTCAGTCATCATCGGGAGTGTCGTTGAGTTAAGACGTGTTGAGGACACCATTCCTCAGTTTGAGCAGTGTTCTAACGAACAAAGAGCTTTCATCATTATATTCAGGCAAAGTTAAGTTTATAAATGCTAGTTGCCTATGAAAGTGTTTTATAAGAACATCATCGAACTGAACAACAGTTTAAGGTACTGTGTAATGTCAAATTTACGTATTATTGAAGTATGACTTGGAACTACGCAATAGTTGAGTCTGTTGTACGCGACTTTAGTATGCCAGTCCGTACGAGAAGTTCAACGCTAAAAACAGTCAGTGAGACTACAGTAGATTTGGAATATTTTGTTTGCTACTGGCAATAGTTAGTCAGCTGTAAGAACGGTTCTCCAAGGGGGAGCATACTTTCCCTCTCTTCCAGTATTGAGGTCAGAGCCGCAGGCGAAACCCCAACACACAGCCGTTTCTTTGTGTAGATACAAGAGGTTGTTGAATGCAACTTTCACTGCGCGTGAAACAAACGTGGAAGAATGTCTAGGATGATCAATTACATTTTCAATCTTTAGCATTTGAGCACTGTATAGGCTGTATATACATCAGAAGTGTTTCGTGTTATAATAATCTTTGTATCAGTGTTATCATATAAAAAGGAAACCGTCTGCAAGTGTGTAAGTGACAGTGAGAATTAGTAATTAAGCGATTCTGGATATTACAAGGAGCAAGATGAAGATAAAATATTCTGCCATGGATTTCTAAATTACCATGGCCGCTCTCTGTGACGATGACATCAGGTTGCTGGTAATGTGAGTACTGCCCTCATGTTATTTTTAGAATCTAAAACTTTCCTTTAATATAATCTAGATGTAAGAATGTGCGAGTAGTTAGCGTAATAGTCCCAGGAACACAGCCAAGTAATTTAGGATATTTTATCACCATGACGTGCTTATATGGTATTATTATTATTATTATTATTAGTCTTCGTAACGTATGCATGAAGCACAATTTTAACCACTTACCTTGTCACAAACATATTTACTTCGAGTTATTCAAGGGATCGCCGTTTGTGAAATTTTTATTTATTATTATTATTACTGGTAATTATATATATTCTTTTCATTAGGCAAATTACCATATTGGCGTGTAATGTTGATAATATGGTTAATATTGGAAATCATAATTTATGCGGTCACTATCAAAAATTTATGATGGATGATGGTGATAGTTATTTCTTTCATATAAATTAAATTAATTTTACTTTTTTGTGCGCGCAGCAAGCACCGTGTGAAATAATTGGGTGAGCAATATTGATATATAATTTTCTGTTTGTGTAATTAAAGTGTTGTCGAGTAAATATGCATGATGTTGGGTGAAGATAATAATATAAAGTGATTTTTGGTAAGGTCCACATACAGGAGACATGTCGTTTTTTGTACAGGAAAAATGAGATATCATTATAGTGTAGCAAGCTGACTGAAATGATAGTGGTCAGCGTGAAAGCTGAGAGATATTATTGAAATGATAGTGGTCAGTGTGACAGCTGAGAGATATTATTGTAATGAGAGTGGTCAGCGTAACAGCTGAGAGATATTATTGTAATGAGAGTGGTCAGCGTGACAGCTGAGAGATATTATTGTAATGAGAGTGGTCAGCGTGATAGCTGAGAGATATTATTGTAATGATAGTGGTCAGCGTGACAGTGGAGAGATGTTACCGGCAGAATGAAGCCGAAGGGATTAAATATGAGAAAGTCAAGGATTATCATGTATGTGTAAAGGGACCTAATAACGTGCAGACGACTAAATTGGAACACAACATCGTTCACTGATATATATAAAATTTTCTAGGTATATTTATCAACTATTAAAGGTTATGTTATTGCATATAGAACACCCAATTAATTTAATATGTATGCTTGCTATAGCTCAGTTGCTGGTACTACTTTTCTAAAACACCACGTAGTTATTATTATTAATCAGTTATTACTAATTTTTTTTTGGTTTACTACGATCCTTATTAACATAACGAGATGCTTTTCAGATTGTCAGGATATTTTGTTATGTGTGAACCACAAGAAAAGTTGATCTGGGCTGTGGAATATGGTTATTTCAGCGAATTAATATTTATTTGGACGCTGGAATAACCAATAATCATTGAGACAACTTGTATAAATTGTGTGACAACAAGGTATTCTTTTAGAAGAATTTGTGGAAGATGCCGAATTCACATTGTATATTTTGTATATAATTAGCGTTAATTTACACGATAGGCTATTCTTTTTGGCTGTGTTTTCCCTGCTTGGTGTAAATATTAGTATAAGTTGGGAGCTATTTTATTCATATGGGAGAGTACATTTCTCCGACATTTTATAATTAAGATAGGGAAAATGCTCGCGCATAGTGAAAAAGCAAAGTTTTAGATTCTAAAGCAACAACAACAAATATACAAGGAAATTATGAGGTTACTGGACTCGTATATTTAATTTAACATTTTTCGCATTTGTAAGAGAACATGTTATGTAACACGAATTGCATATGGAAAGTACAGTAACGATCTGGAAAATGAATTTATTATTGTTATTAATTTTGGAATACAGGTTTCAGGCAGCTAAGGTTATCGTCTTTGCACAGTGAACAAAATTTATTTTCTACAAATTGTAACAATGTCATGGTAAAAGAAAAATGGTTGTAAACCAAGAAATTAAATCAGTTCTGTAAAATGTAAGTAAAAATATCAACCAGTGGCATAAATTGTTGAAATGTGAATGTTCTGAGTCAATAGACTACACATACACAGTGGTATTGAGTTAGGGTGGACATTAGTGACTACTTTTCTTTATTTTATAAAATATTATTATTATTATTATTATTATTATTATTATTATTATTATTATTATTATTATTATTATTATTTCAGTACGTTACCAGGATATTTTACAGTTTAATTAGAAGGACTAAATAATTATGATATCAAGTGGTTATGATGGTCAGTTATGTATTAAACAGATTAACTAATTGGTAATTAAATTAATTAAGAATTAATATTTATATTTTTATTGTAATTTCAATATATTTGGTAATCCATTTGTTGGATTGAGAGAAACATTATTAGTATTTCTTAATATTGGTTTATGAATATTTGTTACAATTTCATTTATTATTATTATTATTATTATTATTATTATTATTATTATTATTTTACTTGACTTTCATTGAGGCTTTCCAAGGATAAATATACAAATTTGAGATAGTGTGGAGGCATATTATCAATCTCTCAAGGTAGTTAAGTATATATTTTATTATTTATTATTATTATTATTATTATTATTATTATTATTATTATTATTATTATTTTACTTTACTTTCATTGAGGCTTTCCAAGGATAAATATACAAATTTGAGATAGTGTGGAGGCATATTATCAATCTCTCAAGGTAGTTAAGTATATATTTTATTAATATAATTATTTTTATTAATTATTCATCATTATGATACATTTGCTTATTTATACATTTTATAAAATATTTCTATTGCAGTCTACATTCAATATTATAGATGACTACTGGTGTTCCAACAGTCTATTTGAGTTAGCCACTAAAATTTTTTTATTCAGATAATATTTATTATTATTATTATTGTTATTATTATTATTATTATTATTATTATTATTGGGGTCCACCAATTATTTTATAGGAACACTGTTACCCTGTGAGTATGTATAAATACACTGGTATTTATTGAATCTTATGAGCTAATCTGGTAAATAATATTCCATCAGATTATTTTTATAATTAATTAATTAATTATTTCGAAATTAATTAACGAGGTGATTAGGTATTTTATTTAGTAATTATAATTTGGAACAATGTAAAAATGTAACAACATGGTATTAATTTAAAATTTACTTCATATTAGTGGATATTAAGGGAGTTTATCTTCATCTTCTTTGAGTTTGGTCAATAATTTTTTTTATTTCACACAAAATGAAAAATCAGTCTGTGTCATAATTTATATAGTGTGTAGACTATCCTTGATATGGTATCCCTATGCATCCTTATTTCACGACGGGGACTGAGCGCGCCTGAGATGGAGACCTCACATCTTCGGTGAGTATTTTTTTTTTTTTTTTTTAGGGGCAGCCGTGGCAACGTTGGATAACAGGTAAACACCGAAGAGGCTCTGCAAGGGTGCAATATATAACTCGATCAATGAATAATTTCTCTAAGATCTTTGACTACTACTGCGAATATTTTAAAATTTTGAATTCATTGTTTAACTGAAAGTTTGTCCTTCTGGCGAACATAGGCCTATATGTATTAATCTGTACGATCACCATATGCACTTCATTCCCAAATTGTGCACCTCCGAGGGCATTTTAGTTTAATACGGACTTTAGTCCCATAAAATTTTTCGTCATCATGAGGATGATTCTCATTGGTCACTAGTGTATACCATCTATTGGATAGTGTATAACATCTATTGGACCAATTATAATTTGCTAATGTAGAACAAGCCTCTACTGCAAACTAGCGATTGCCCGTTCATCCTATAAAGACCGCCAGGATGAGTGGTCCAGTTAATAAAGCGCTCATATTCTCTCTGCTTAAAGTCGCAAGAATGAATTTCAGTGGAATGGGACGGTTTCAGATCATATCATTAGATTTACTGACCTATTAAAATCGCTTTCAGAACAGAATCAATTCTCTCTTGAGTGACACTCAAGACAATAATAAACGATCAGACGTTAAACTCCGCGTAAGTTAAAATAACTAGGTTTCGACTTCTTTCTAAATGATTTTGTAGTACATAGTTCCACTTAGATTAAAGGCAAGCAAAAGGGAAAAGATTTACTGAAGTAATTAACCTAATTTACAACACTCTATCAACTATACCACTCAACTATGTTGGTCTCTTTCGTGTGTGTATGGTACCATCCATTAGGTCATCCAGCTCATCAACTTTCTCCATTACATCAGTAACCCCACAATGTCGTCGAGCTCACGTTACATGTCTGGCTTACTTCAGTCTGCTGCTCTCTAGGATTAGATCACCTAATATGCAATAACCGAGCATGTTAATTAAAGCACTAACCCCTGTGATGCCTATCTAGACTCTTGGGACACAGATGAATACACAGCCCGTTTTCGTCCATTTATCGACGAAGTTTGAGCAAACGTTCAGAATGTAATAACCAGATATGTCATATCAGGCTTGATCATACAACACGGCTTATCTTATCTCATTTTAATCATTAATACCGTATGTGGAAAAGTAAACGACACTGGAATGTTATTTAATTGCATTATTGCACGGGCGGGAGGCGAGGGGCGGAATGAGATATAAAAATAATCGAAAATGGGTTCGAAGCCATACTTTTCAGCGGGGTCGCTGAGAAGTTTAGTGACAATTCGGATTTTGTTTGAAGTCAAAGTTCAGTTCCCTCTGGGGTGTGGGGTGTGAGGAGAGCGACTGGGGAGTGAGATGTAAGATAATCGAAGATAGCGTCGAATCCACAGCTTTTGGGGTCGCTGGGATGAATAATGCTACTGCGGAATTTTTTAAAGTCCAAGTTAAGCCACCTTTGGGGCAGGGGAGACGCGGGTTATAGATATAAAAATAACTGAAAAGAGTGTCGAATCCATACTCTTCGGGGTCGCTGAGATGAATAGTGTCAATCCGGATTTTTTCGAAGACCAAGTTTAGCCACCTTTGGGGCGGGGGGCGAGAGGGTAATGAGATATAAAATTTATTGGAATTGGGGTCAAAGCCATACTTTTCGGGGTGACTGAGATGAATAGTGACAATTCGGAATTTTTGAAGTCCAAGTTCAGCCTCCTTTGGGGAGAGGGGTAGTGAGATATAAAAATAATCGAATATCGTGTCGATCCAAAGTTTTTGGGGTCGCTGAGATGAACAGTGTCACTTCGGATTTTTTTAAGTCGAAGTTTAGGCCTTTGGCACAGAGGAGAGAAGGGATGAAAAAATAAAATACCCAAAATGACCGAGATCTTAAATGTATGTGTGCTCCAGAGTAGCTATCAATCAAAATTGATAAAAGTATGACTTACTACAAGGAAAAAATTCTGTGAGGGTAAGAGAAACATAGATGTTTGGTGCAGGGGTAAAATGTAAACATTATCGGAAACGACCGATAATTGTGTCAAATTCTTAGCTTTTGGGGTCGCTAAGATGAACTGTGACACTCTGTATGCCGTTTAAGACAATGTTCAGTCCCAATCAGCAGAGGGTGAGAACGGTTGAGGAAAACAACATGTCCAGTGTGACCGAGTTTAAGGACGTATGTGTGTATCTTCTAGCATACCTCTCAAGTAAACTTGGTACACATATGACTTACTGAATGAAAATCTACAGCCTGTTTCCAATCATTCGACCGGGTCAGGAATGGAATGAATGAATGAAGTCCCATCTAGTGGCGAGGATAGGCATTGTGCCGGCTGCCGAAGCCTGTCGCACTGGGGCATGAGTAATGAGTGACAGGTAAAATGAAAATATATTGGAGAGTGTTGCTGGAGTGAAATATGACAGGGAAAACTGGAGTACCCGGAGAAAAGCTTGTCCCGTCTCCTCTTTGTCCAGCACAAATCTCACATGTGACCGGGATTTGAACCACGGAACCCAGCGGTGAGAGGCCGTCGCAATGTCGCCTGAGCCACGGAGGCACATATGACACATCTCGAAGAAATTCCCATGGGGATACGATACCCCTTGCACCCCTAGGGCCGGGAGTGAATTATAAAAATACAGAAAGAGGGCAACAAATACAACGACATATGGACAGTCCTTTTTTTTCGAGTTCGCTGAGGTGAATAATGAAACTCCGGATGTCGTTGAAGTCCATGTTAAGCCTCCATGGGCATGGAGACGAGAAGCGGTGGACAAGAAAATATTCGAAACGAGCGAAATTACGAATGTATGTGTGTTTCTTCGAGCATAACCCTCCTACAAGATTGCTACACATATAACTTACTATCTGAAAAACATACTGTTGTGGTAAAACACACCTAGGACTCCTCGGGGTGCGGATGAAGTATAATAATAAACGAAAATAACTGAAACAAATCTAGAATACATTGCTTACGAGATCACTGAATTGAACTGTGACACTCTGAATGGTTAAGTCGTACTTCAGCAGCAATCAGTATGCAGGTTGAGAAGGGGTGAAGATGAATTTAAAAATAACCCAGATAATGGATGTATGTGGGTATGTTCCCGAATAGCTCTTAACGAAACTTGGTGCACATGACTTTTTTGATTATTTTCAATTTGCTTTACGTCGCACCGACACAGACAGGTCTTATGGCGACGATGGGACAGGAAGTAGCTAGGAGTGGAAAGGAAGCGGCCGTGGCATTAATTAAGGTACAGCCCCAGCATTAGCCTGGTGTGAAAATGGAAAACCACGGAAAACCATCATCAGGGCTGTCGACAGTGGGATTCGAACCCACTATCTCCCGAATACTGGGTACTGGCCGCACTTAGAGACTGCAGCTATCGAACTCGGTACACATATGACTTACCATCTGGAAAAGAATACGGTGGAGATAAAACATACCAACCCACCGCTCGGGGTGGGGAAGATAGTACAAATAATAGAAAATAACACATCTGGAATCCATTGCTTATGTGTCACTGAGGCGAATTGTGACGCTCTGCATACCGTTTAAGTCCACGTTCAGCCTCCATTGAGACGGAGGGCTGAGAGGGGCTTAAAAGTGAATTGTCTAAAATGACCGATAATACAGTTGAATCCACTGCTTTTGTAATTGAAAGGCTGATGGGTGATAGTCTCAAAGACAGCTGAAATCGTGAACATCATTATCTACAACACGACGGGTAAATACACATAATTATCACTTTTTTGAATGTACCGTATACTTCCCAGTTAATTCGAGCTTTCGCAAGGAAAACGTTTTATTCGAAAATTAAATAACTTGAAATCCAACACATCTAAATAACTCTGAAACTCTATAATAGGTCGTAAAATATCAATCAACATCTCGGAATGGAATTCTATAAACATTCCCTTCACACATAACTATATGGAAATACAAATCATAAAGGTAAATTTTGGATAACAACCCGGGCAACGCCGGGAACTTCAGCTAGTTGTGAATAAATTTGAAACTACTGGCTCAGTGCTCAATAAAATGGGCGCAGACGAACAGTTTTAACAGAGGAATAGCGAATCTTGAATGGTCATCGAATGAATCACTCACAAAATTAGCACAACAAGTACGGGTTTCGGTTTATTTTGCACACAGAGGTACAAAACTGTTACACATCAAATCATACTGGTTTACATGGGCCCATTGTTTAAAACCTGCTGATCCAGCCACAAGAGTGATAAATTGTGAGTGGTGTCTTGCACCAGTGAATGATCATTTATTCGACCCACAGCTTGTTTTCTTTACGGAGGAGGCCTGCTTTCATCTTAATGGTCGTGTGAATTCCCGCTACTGGTGTGCATAAAATCGTAATGGTGTTTATCAAGTCCCTCATTATGGATGATCACACTTCCGGCATATTTTATAAGGTAAGATCGCATATAAGATTGTATACACGCTTAAAGCAGGGCGCCCGTTCGCGACGTAAGTTGGGCTGAGGCAGCTGCTGTAGCGCATACTACAAACACCGTGCGCTCGGTCTGGGTTTATAACAAACACCTTGCATGTGTTCAAAATGTGTACCATCACGTGCCACACATTGTTCATAACGTTTCTGAACATTATTGACCATGTTGAGGAACAAAGGTTCTTATAGGCACATCAAAATGATGTTTTCTTCAAACGTAATTCAGGAGTATTTGTAGGTGGGTCATCTACCTGGAAAACTGATTCTTTCAATATGCCCATGCGATAGAGGGAGCAGAAAGGATAAGAGATGGAGTTCTACCAGAAACTGTTGTAGAAGGACACGTGACTCCACTGCGGTGTGGGCTGTATATCCTTCTTACTGCCTCCCTTGTCTTTGGAGAGCTAAGTTCGACCTCGAAAATGTTGAGAGATGGACAGCAAACAATAGTATGATGGAAAAGAGGGTGAAGAGTCAGGTTCGAAGTTTTACCAAGAGGAGGAGAACTCAAAGTTTTAATTACTGCGTTGATAGAGTGATAGTACCGCACGGGGATCACCGTAAATATTCATTGTCACGACCACCAAATTAGGCGGACCAGAGAAAGTACGTTGTTGCCAAGGGTATGTAGCAACTGGCGAAGAAATGTCTAATATTGAACATCATTTCGCAGCGGGAGGCAGATTTTTCTCTCCCAATCTCCTGATGTTACCTCCTACAATGTTGCTGAACAATAATTATACTACAAGCTTCATTGAACGACTGCTAATTTCAGCGGTATAACTATTTTCCACATAAGCCAATGAAAATAACTATTAAGAACTAGCTGTTACCCACGGCTTTGCTCGCGAGGATTTGGTAATGCGCCCTGGTGGGGGTGTGATAGGCGTCATTCAATTGTAATTAATTATTGAGGAATATACATTTCATTTTCAGAAGAAAGAATATCTTACTGTAAATACAGGCCAGGCCGAGATGGTATTGTGCAACCTGCCACAGACTGCTGTCTCCACGAAGATTAAGAAATACAAGGGCCGGCAGAATTAGAATTCTCAGAAATGGTGACGAAGGGGAAAGAGAGAGGCGAAAATTGTTGACAAGTTAGTGGAGACATTCATCGCCGCGAGCGGAATTTGCTGTGGCAACCTCGCAAGGGCCGTGTGCAAAATTCGTAGAAAAAATGTCAAAGGATCTCCAAGTTACTAGCAGGAGCTGAGCGCAAGGTTGGCACTTGAAGAAACAAATATGAAACTTCTCTGTCCCGCGAGAGCTTGGACCAATCGTAAAATTCATAGGCCGGTAGGCAGGCACGACAACTTCGTATTTTAAGAAGAACTAGCAACATTAACTCCACGGATTAAATTTATAGAAGGGAGTGAGTTACAGATTCAAGATAAGGTGAATTTTAGAAGCCTAACGAAGTAATAAAAGTCATTAAAAATCACTAACTAAGGGACATTTATTGGCGTAATTCTGAGAATTCATGGATGCTATCCGTTGATTGGCTGTAGGCAAAGGACGCGGCGAAAGAGCGCGAAATCCCAGGCCGGGATACAAGAGCTAAATTCGCAATTATATCAATTACCAGCGAACGATATTAGTTGAGAATTGGCATAGAGCCTTTGAGAACATTATTACATCATTGAATCCCATATTTAAGCCACTGGCAAAGGCGCAAATAGTCGGATGAGGATATCGGAACTGCATGTCCTAAGATGACCTCCCGTGAACTCGGAGGAGAGGGGAGTCGAATATAAATATAGGGTCTTGGAGACGGACTTACTTACTTTATGATAATGTCTTCGAGCTGTTACCACGCCAGGGGTGCGTAACTTACTGGTGAATATTCCGAGCCGTTACTACGCCAGGGAGCATATGTATATTTACTCGTGGAGTAGTGTTCGAAGTGTTAGAATGTTACGTAACACAGTGACTCGTGACGTGTAGTAGTTCATACTACAGTCTTAAACAGTCTACTAGCAAGAAGAGTTCCAATATTTACCGAACAAATTATATTAAAACCTACGGATAGGAGAGTGAAATTCTACAAAAAGAAACTAGAAAGTACGTGGCGTGAGAACGATCACGGGTGTTCGACGTATTTCACCCAGTAAACAGTCAATCATCAACTGATATTTGGTCAGCTGCGTGAACACGTGACGGGAATTCGAGTGCGCGACCGGGCCGTTGTAAAAGGGGATCCCGAGGTATCCCATGTTCCTAGTGTCCGGCAGAGGAACGAAGAATGTATATTTACATTAAGTGGGCTAGATAAAAGGCCAGGAATGTAAAGTTTCAGTTCAATATTAGTGTGTGTAAAATTATTAAAATGTTAAAATTTTAAAACTTGAAATTTAATATGTGTAAATCTGAAAAGTGCATTGGATTAATTCTTCAAGCTGGCATGAAAACCAGTAGAATGCAGGGCTACACTGGACCGGGACTTGTGCTCCTCGTCCAGTTTAGCAAACTACAGGGTGAGATGAGTACCCTTTAATCTATTTGTAGATTGCTATCGTTAGCGGGAGGAAATCATATTCCTTCATTATGGTTACTTAACTGTGAAACGAACCGTTTCCGGCTCGTATAAATTCGAAGATAGATAAACGAAGGGACAAATTAACATGTACATAATCAGATCAAGCACTCATCATAATTTTGATTATTTAATAGAGTAGAGTAGGGTTGATTTGTTTATTCAAGTACTTGAATTGTTTGAAATTATATGGAGCACGTTTCACGTAAAGATAAGATTAATATTCATTTTATAAGTGCTCAAATGTGTTTTCCGTTATCGGAAACTTTATAGATATTAAGACATGTTGTAAGAGTATCCAGAGCAAGAGGGTTGTCGAGTGATTTTTTCTTCTTGTGGGACGGAATGAAGTCCATTGAATTGTCTGTAAATATCGATGATTATTCGTGCAGCGAAGTTACGCTGGTGGACAGAAACATAATAATCAGTAGAAGTATCGGAGAGATAAATGAACATGGGTAATAAGTAAATGCGTGTTTATTGCAATGCTTTGTGAATAATGGCAAGGGCCTAAGTTGATGGAATAATTGCAAGTTAAAGTAATTTCAATATGGAGATAACATGTGTCGAGAATATTTTGATTCGGGCAGTAAATTCGATTTTAACCTTAATTGTTGATTTAACGTTTTTGGACTCCATAATAAACATAAATATTTGTTTAGAAGTGATATAGGCACGTGTATAGGATGGTCACGATAGGTTGAAAGCCCAGAGTGGTTTAAGCCCATTTTTGAGATCGGAAGTCGTGCGGGACGGAAATCCGGCACGAGGTGAAAGTGAATTGTACTGATGTTGATGAAGAAATATATGGATCTTAAGGCCGATATTGAGGTCGTATGCCGAGACCGGTGTTATGAGTGGCAGAATAGAGTCCACGCACCGAGGGTGTAACGGTTCAAATCCCGTTACAAGATAATATGATTATTATTATTATTATTATTATTATTGTATTATGATTATTATTATTATTATTATTATTATTATTATTATTATTATTATTATTATTATTATTATTATTATTATGTCCGTATTATTATTTTATCTGTGAGATTACCATTATTTTGTTATAATTCTTATTCAATTCAATTTTACAATGCTTGTCGCTTGCAGGATTGTACTTAGATGTATGCATATATACGTGTGTGTAAAATAACACTCAGTACATGTACAGTGAGAATTGTTATATATCATATGTTGGATATGACGTTGTTATATTTTGCACTACTGGCGATTCTGCCAAGTCATTGCTACGTCATGGCTACGTCATCGTGAGCTTTTAGCATTTCGCCCAGAGACTCAGCCGCCCCAGGGGATTTCACCATTACATGCAACGGTTTGAGGCGTTGTGGGAGTATGTCATTGTTATTTCTGGAGATTACGTAGCTCTGTCAACCAACGTCTATAAAATGTGGGTGCATATTGTAGCGTCAGTCATTAGTTAAACGGAAGCTGAACAGTGAACAAATCTACGAGATGAAGAGGCCTCAGTCGGTCAGTCAACAAGTGTGAACGAGAGATGGAGAAGACTCAGTGAGCCATTAATTATTGGTCATTGAGAGAGTGAGGACAAAGTTGGTCCGTCACTTAGTTGAAGACACGGACGCAAGGGCTTACCATGGAGTCAGAGAGGGATACCATATTGACTTACAAAGAAGTCAGTTGATATGGAGAAGAAGCAGTCGCAAGGATGTATCACCAAGTTAGGCGTGACACATCTACAGTAAACACCAGATCATAGGATTACGTCGTAATTACACTCAAAGTGTTGAAGGTACAGTCAAGTGAATCAGTGAGGGAAATATTTCGTATAAATTGTTAAATGTCCGGTCAAGAAGAATAAAAATTCATGCCGAGTTTCTTTCAGTTGCAATGTCATAATTTCATATTCTCATCTGTTTTATCGCAACAAGACTCACTATTTTTTGATATATTGTTTAAAGAATATATATTGTTCTATCAAACGAATTCATAGTTTTATTTCATTGACAGTAAAATATCTTAACCTCAAAATTAATGGGGAAACCGAACGCCAATATCCTTTTCCCAGAACTTATATGGTATGTTGTCAAAAGTAAGCTTATTACCCCACACCCTAGAGATAGTCAAGAGTCTCACTCTATTATTGCTGCACTGAGTGGCAGCTGGCGCCCTTCAAATAACGTATGTGTAAGTAAGCAGGTAACAAGTAAGGGTGAGTACAAGGTCCGACGAGTGTGTATTTTATTTAATGAATGTTAATTTTCATATTAAATGCAGATATTCATAATTTCCATTTTAAAGGCAGTTTATATGTTTCAAAAGTAAGTCCGACAGTTAGGAAAGTAACAATTTGGCCCCGCAACGTGTTGCACGAAGAAATTCAGAATTTGTTCTGAATGACAGCATATCATAGGTTCATTTTGGGAAGAGTATGCGCATTTAAGCCAACGGAAATTATTACCGGTAAATGTCAGGAGTGTAATT
Organism: Anabrus simplex; assembly: GCF_040414725.1. Taxonomy (NCBI): domain Eukaryota; kingdom Metazoa; phylum Arthropoda; class Insecta; order Orthoptera; family Tettigoniidae; genus Anabrus; species Anabrus simplex. The sequence goes on from NC_090267.1 coordinate 299,690,352, forward strand.
TTGTGATATATATTTGTATTTTGGGGATATGTCAAGGGATTTGAAGAGGGAAATTAATTTGAGATCGCGTACTATCACTAGTGAACCAAAGATGGACAAGGAAGACAATAACAAGTCATGTGACGACGAGGTCATTGCTTCTGCGGACATCCAAGGTGAGATTGAAAATAGGGAGCAGGTGAGCACGATGGAAGGTTCTGAGATAATTCAGGAAAGTGCAGAAATTGAGAAGCACGCTGAAACCCAAAAGGAAATCGCGGGGGGAATGAAACAAGATATTCTAAATTTGCTGATGGCCAAATTTACCGAGATCAGTAATGAAAATAAAAAACTGAGTGAAAATAGTACGAAAGAGATATGTAAAAAAATGGATCAAATAATTAGTAGGAATAACGAAAATAGTAGTAAAATGGAAGAATTAATTGGCAGTAATAACGAAAATTTTAATGTGACCATTAATAAAATAGATTCCAAGATATTAGAGATAAACAATCAAACATCTAAGTCAGAATATAAGTTAGAAAGTAAGTCAAAAGAAGTGTGTGTTGAAATGAGAGGTAAAATGAAGTTGAATCGGAGCAATATTCATATTCAGATTGAGCATGTCAAAGGAGCATTTTCAGAGAATATCGTAGAATTAAGTAATAAAATTTCTAGTCGGGAAGAAATTCATGAGGTAGTCGAGAAGAGATTGGACAAGACTTGCAATGCAGTTGGGGAAGAGATGGGGGAACAGATTAGTAGAAATGAGCAAGTTGAAAGCAAACTTGTGGATGTCACTGAACTACGGAACGAACAGGAAACGCTATCAATCAATCAATCAATCAATCAATCAATCAATCAATCAATCAATCAATCAATCAATCAATACTGATCTGCATTTAGGGCAGTCGCCCAGGTGGCTGATTCACTATCTGTTGCTTTCCTAGCCTTTTCCGAAATGATTTCAAAGAAATTGGAAATTTATTGAACATCTCCCTTGGTAAGTTATTCCAATCCCTAACTCCCCTTCCTATAAATGAATATTTGCCCCAGTTTGTCCTCTTGAATTCCAACTTTATCTTCATATTGTGATCTTTCCTACTTTTATAGACGCCATTCAAACCTATTCGTCTACTAATGTCATTCCACGCCATCTCTCCGCTGACAGCTCGGAGCATACCACTTAGACGAGCAGCTCTTCTTCTTTCTCTCAATTCTCCCCAACCCAAATATTGCAACATTTTTGTAACGCTACTCTTTTGTCGGAAATCACCCAGAACAAATCGAGCTGCTTTTCTTTGGATTTTTTCCAGTTCTTGAATCAGGTAATCCTCGTGAGGGTCCCATACACTGGAACCATACTCTAGTTGGGGTCTTACCAGAGACTTATATGCACTCTCCTTTACATCCTTACTACAACCCCTAAACACTCTCATAACCATGTGCAGAGATCGGTACCCATTATTTACAATCCCATTTATGTGATTACCCCAGTGAAGATCTTTCCTTATATTAACACCTAGATACTTACAATGATCCCCGAAAGGAACTTTCACCCCATCAACGCAGTAATTAAAACTGAGAGGACTTTTCCTATTTGTGAAACTCACAACCTGACTTTCAGCCCCGTTTATCAACATACCATTGCCTGCTGTCCATCTCATAATATTTTCGAGGTCACGTTGCAGTTGCTCACAATCTTGTAATTTATCACTCTATAGAGAATAACATCATCCGCAAAAAGCCTTACGTCCGATTCCACTCCTTTACTCATATCATTTATATATATAAGAAAACATAAAGGTCCGATAACACTGCCCTGAGGAACTCCCCTCTCAACTATTACAGGGTCAGACAAAGCTTCACCTACTCTAACTCTCTGAGATCTATTTTCTAGAAATATAGCAACCCATTCAGTCACTCTTTTGTCTAGTCCAATTTCACTCATTTTTGCCAGTAGTCTCCCATGATCCACCCTATCAAATGCTTTAGACATGTCAATCGCGATACAGTCCATTTGACCTCCAGAATCCAAGATATCTGCTATATCTTGCTGGAATCCTACAAGTTGAGCTTCAGTGGAATAACCTTTCCTAAAACCGAATTGCCTTCTATCGAACCAGTTATTAATTTCACAAACATGTCTAATATAATCAGAAAGAATGCCTTCCCAAAGCTTACATACAATGCATGTCAAACTTACTGGCCTGTAATTTTCAGCTTTATGTCTATCACCCTTTCCTTTATACACAGGGGCTACTATAGTAACTCTCCATTCATCTGATATAGCTCCTTCGGCCATTGTCTTTAGTATATCCCCAGAAATACGATCAATTCCAGCCGCTTTTCTAGTTTTCAACTTTTGTATCTTATTGTAAATGTCATTGTTATCATATGTAAATTTTATTACTTCTTTGGCCTTAGTCTCTTCCTCTATCTCGACATTATCCTTGTAACCAACAATCTTTACATACTGCTGACTGAATACTTCTGCCTTTTGAAGATCCTCACTTACACACTCCCCTTGTTCATTAATTATTCCTGGAATGTCCTTCTTGGAACCTGTTTCTGCCTTAAAATACCTATACATACCCTTCCATTTTTCACTAAAATTTGTATGACTGCCAATTATGCTTGCCATCATGTTATCCTTGGCTGCCTTCTTTGCTAGATTCAATTTTCTAGTAAGTTCCTTCAATTTCTCCTTACTTCCACAGCCATTTCTAACTCTATTTCTTTCCAGTCTGCACCTCCTTCTTAGTCTCTTTATTTCTCTATTATAATAAGGTGGGTCTTTACCATTTCTTACCACCCTTAAAGGTACAAACCTGTTTTCGCATTCCTCAACAATTTCTTTAAACCCATCCCAGAGTCTGTTTACATTTTTATTTACCGTTTTCCACCGATCATAGTTACTTTTTAGAAACTGCCTCATACCTGCTTTATCAGTCATATGGTACTGCCTAACAGGCCTACTTTTAAGACCTTCCTTTCTATCACATTTATTTTTAACTACCACAAAAACAGCTTCATGATCACTAATACCATCTATTACTTCAGTTTCCCTATAGAGCTCATCTGGTTTTATCAGCACCACATCCAAAATATTTTCCCTCTGGTTGGTTCCATCACTTTCTGAATCAGCTGTCCTTCCCATATTAACTTATTTGCCATTTGTTGGTCATGCTTCCTGTCGTTCGCATTTCCTTCCCAATTGACATCTGGCAAATTCAGATCTCCCGCTACAATCACATTTCTTTCCATGTCGTTTCCCACATAGCTGACTATCACAGCAGGTAAGAGAAAGAGAGGAAGAATTGAAGGAAGAAGTGAGAATAGAGGAAGAGAATGCTGAGAGAGTAGCGATAGAAGAAATTTTGAGTTGCCAGGAAGTTATACGGCGAGAAGGTACAGGTGAGATGACAGGAGAAGTGATAGTAGCGAGTGGTTTGTTCAGTAGGGATCGTGATTTAACCGGGTTTTCTGGAAAACAGTTCAGTACTACAGAATTTGTGAAAATAGTTGAGAAAAGATTTGCAGGTAAGTCGAGGAAGAATATTACTGAATGGGAATACGTACTGGAAATCTTGTCGAATGTTTTTATCTGTGAAAGTAAAATATGGTTTCGAGTATACTGGAATAATATGTCTAATTTAGGAGAGTTTAAAGTGTTCATTGATAGGCTTTGGGAGGAATGTGTGAAAGAGCGCGCGCGCGAGAGAGAGCGCATGATGTCTGGGGAAAGTAGTATAGTAGAGAGAGAGGGAAAAATGTTAGCCGTGTATCAGATGAGAAGTAATGATCATGATCCGCAGAGGATTAATAGTTGTGTCGATGGTGATAGAGGTCAGAGGAGTAACCAGAGAGAATCGGAAGATGGGAGGCGTATGGATTTGAGTTATGAGAGAGAAGGTCAGAAGAGTAATCAGAGAGAATCGGAAGATGGGAGGCGTACGGATTTGAGTTATCAGAGGGATTATGATAAGCCGAATATGAAGGTTATCAAGATGTCGTTATCGAGCCAGAGTATTTCAGATTCACAGGGAATCGGGTAAATAAGTGAACAGTCCAAAGGTAGAAGATGAACTGGTATTTAGTATAAGTAGTTATGTAGTGAAAGTAGATTTAAGTATAGTGTGATTGTGACCTAAGTAATGTTAAGTGAGATATTTAAGTAATGACGTAGTCGTAAATAATGAAGTAATTAATATTAGTAGTAAGTTAGACGTAAGAAGTGATCTCTTAAAGTGATGTAAGTACTTGTAATACTGGGAATGTGATGTAATTAATGAGGTGATAACTCCGACGATAGAAATTGTGATATGAAGAAGGTAAGTGAAGGTAATATCAGATATTATAACAGCCGTTGGGTAAGTCATAGTGAGTAAATAAAATGATAGCGGTCTAATCACGATTGAAGGTAATTGTAAGTTTCAGCATGCCTTGTTGTATCCAAGATTGTGTATTCAATGATTTTAGGAGCTGACTTGGTTGCAAATCATGGAGGTAGAATAGACTTTAATTTAGGTAGTGTGTGTTTGTTCCATGAGAAAAACTAGCAAAGAAGTACGTGTTAATTATGATGGTCTGAGGTAAGTGTTTGTTAACGTGTGTTCTTTAAAAATATATGAGAGGTAGGTGAAGTTGTTTCTAGTGAGAGGAAATGTTTTGTTGTGTGTGTTACGTGCCTGTACGACCAGTATCCGAGGGATAGCCGGTATGAGGCAGTGACGTGAGGTAATTTGAGTGAATTACAGGAGGAGTAATTGTGTTCGATGTTAGGTAAGCATCGAGATGTATTTAGTGGTAAGTGAGGAAGAACACGTAAATTTGTAGTACGTGACCATTCATCATTTGTGGGAGGTAAGTACCCCATCCAACTTAAATATGCTAGTGAAGTCTAAGAACAAATGAACATTATGCTGGATTACGGAATAATTGAACCATCTTGTAGCCATGGTATTGATCCTTGAATTTTTGTTGCCAAGGAAGGATGTGATTTATTGAGAGATGTAAGTTAATAAGGGCAAAATTGATTCAGTTTGAGTGACAGAATGCTACTCAGAGTTCCATTTCATCATCTGTAGAGGCGGGATATATGTTGAAGTTATTTTTTTGTATCAGGGGTATTTCACTATTGTGAACCGTATCGGGAAGTGTGCATATTCCTTAAAAGATCAGGAAGGGAAGATTGTCGGTACTTACAACATTAAGAATTTAAAGAAGTACTTCACGTGAGATTTGTTGAGATAAGAATAAGATGATTAATTTGTGTGAGAAACTGGCAAAATAAAACTAACATATGTGAATTTGCGTGTGAACCAAGTGTCGTATTGGTGTATTGGAAGAATAAGTGCTACATTGTCATGTGTTGTGTGGCAAAAGCGGAGAACAGGACATTGGACAGTTATCTACGATAACAATATGCGAGAAAAGTTCTCATATAAGTGATATTTCACAAAAAGTTTTGATATGTTAAAAGAAAAGAAGAATGTAGTGGAATCATTTAAAATTATTTGTATGTGTTAAATTGAGTGCTGTACTCTTGTGATTTGTATGAGAGAAAAAGAGAATGGGACACTGAACAGTTATCTACGATGGCAATGTGCGAGAAAAATTCTCATATTTGTGATATTTTATAAAATGTATGGATGTTGAAAAAGAAAATTGTTGTTGTATACTCATTTAAAGTGTTTATCTGTGTCAGTGTTATATATATAATTTTGTTCATAAATCAATCGATTCTTTGTTCTTCGATTTATTTATGAGGGAGGCGAATTGTAACGGTTCAAATCCCGTTACAAGATAATATGATTATTATTATTATTATTATTATTATTATTGTATTATTATTATTATCATTATTATTATTATGTCCGTATTATTATTATTATTATTATTTTATCTGTGAGATTACTATTATTTTGTTATAATTCTTATTCAATTCAATTTTACAATGCTTGTCGCTTGCAGGATTGTACTTAGATGTATAGATATACGTCTGTGTAAAATAACACTCAATACGTGTACAGTGAGAATTGTTATATATCATATGTTGGATATGACGTTGTTATATTTTGCACTACTGGCGATTCTGCCAAGTCATTGCTACGTCATGGCTACGTCATCGTGAGCTTTTAGCATTTCGCCCAGAGACTCAGCCGCCCCAGGGGATTTCACCATTACATGTAACGGTTTGAGGCGTTGTGGGAGTATGTCATTGTTATTTCTGGAGATTACGTAGCTGTGTCAACCAACGTATATAAAAGGTGGGTGCACATTGTAGCGTCAGTCATTAGTTAAACGGAAGCTGAACAGTGAACAAGTCTACGAGATGAAGAGGCCTCAGTCGGTCAGTCAACAAGTGTGAACGAGAGATGGAGAAGACTCAGTGAGCCATTAATTATTGGTCATTGAGAGAGTGAGGACAAAGTTGGTCCGTCACTTAGTTGAAGACACGGACGCAAGGGCTTACCATGGAGTCAGAGAGGGATACCATATTGACTTACAAAGAAGTCAGATGATATGGAGAAGAAGCAGTCACAAGGATGTATCACCAAGTTAGGCGTGACACATCTACAGTAAACACCAGATCAAAGGAATACGTCGTAATTACACTCAAAGTGTTCAAGGTACAGTCAAGTGAATCAGTGAGGGAAATATTTCGTATAAATTGTTAAATGTCCGGTCAAGAAGAATTCAAATTCATGCCGAGTTTCTTTCAGTTGCAATGTCATAATTTCATATTCTCATCTGTTTTATCGCAACAAGACTCACTATTTTTTGATATATTATTTAAAGAATATATATTGTTCTATCAAACGAATTCATAGTTTTATTTCATTGAGAGTAAAATATCTTAACCTCAACATTAATGGGGAAACCGAACGCCAATCTTCTTTTCCCAGAACTTATATGGTATGTTGTCAAAAGTAAGCTTATTACCCCACACCCTAGAGATAGTCAAGAGTCTCACTCTATTATTGCTGCACTTAGTGGCAGCTGGCGCCCTTCAAATAACGTATGTGTAAGTAAGCAGGTAACAAGTAAGGGTGACTACAAGGTCCGACGAGTGTGTATTTTATTTAATGAATGTTAATTTTCATATTAAATGCAGATATTCATAATTTTCATTTTAAAGGCAGTTTATATGTTTCAAAAGTAAGTCCGACAGTTAGGAAAGTAACAAGGGTTAATTAATTAAATATTTGAAGAGTTCCAGTGAAAAAATGGACTTCAAAACGAAAATGGAAAGAATAATTTAGCACTTGCAGAGATTGGATGTAGTTGCCCAACTGCGAGGTGTTATGGGATTTGAGATTTGTCTTAGGAGGACATGGTCTCCATGAATTATCGATAGTACGAAAATAAGGTTGCGGGTTCAAATACCGTTATTATGTCCCGAGCGATATGAAATCGGATCTGGGTGATTCATATTTGGGAGTTAACATATGTGACTAAGTTCTAAAGATGGGAAATAAAAATATAAATTTTCGAAATAATAATAATAATATTCCAAGTAAATCATGTCTTAATTAATTAAGTGCCAAACTAGACCGGAATTGTAAAAGGGGTTATGCGTTAAACATAATAATAGTCAACTGCCACGTATCAATTGAAATTAAAATATAAATTTTCGAAATAATAATATTTGAAGAATCAGAAGAAGATGAACCTACTTTTTATTTCAGATGATAATCATAAGAGTGAGAAGTTGAAATATTAGAGCGAGGATGATTACGGGTTATGATAATCATGATCTCCACTATTAATAATAATGTGGATAATAATAATAATAATAATAATAATAATAATAATAATAATAATAATTTTGTTTTTTATTTTAATTGTTTTATTATTTCGGATGATGGTGATGAATGATACTAGGGAAGTCAGCTGGCGAAATAACGTAATAATGTCAAGTTGTTGTAAATAATAAGTTAATATTTATAATATGAAGGCAAATCCCTACATCTGGACCATTAGGTCAGAGTCTCTTTGTCGGTTCCTTCAGTTAACGATTAGCATATCTTGCTTAGGAACCCGGGGAGAGTTGTAGTTTCCCGGGTTGGTCTCATCTCAGTAAAAGTGGAGGCGATGACAGGGGTCATGTGATCGCGCCCACTTGGCCAACAGGTAATTGGTCCATGACCATAAATGGTCATTGTGTTAATGAGGGTAAATCTGATATCTTCAGATATCAACGGTTCCATCACCCAAATGGAGGGGTGGTCAAAAGTGTCAAATATTGTGTAAAAAAAAATTCAGGAATAATTTGCCAATCCCGGCAAATTAAGGATCAACAGATTTTGGTTATGTGTAAAAAATTATTTTGTTTACTTAAATAAAATGCTCCTTTAGCATTTGCAAGGAAACAGTTCCAGGTTATTGTTCTTGTAGAATAGTAAACCCTTAGTGACCGTTTAAATATCCGTCCCCATTCCTAGGACGGAGCCTTCATATTTTTCCCTTAGATCTGATTTAATATATTGTTGTTTTAGGTGTTTTGATGACGAGCCTTAAAGTTAGAGTGTCCCGTTCAACCCCGTAGTACTAATTGGATGGCGCCCATACATTTAATTGGAGATCTTATATCTTCATACATTTTTTTATTGTTTATTAGTTGCGATAGATTCGGACCGTAACACCCCCTGAGGTAAATGCTGGTTCGGACTCAGGCTTTGAGCGGGTACAGTAAGTTGATAAAAAATAATTGTTCCTCGGTACCGCACTACGGCATTAACTAAAAATCCCTAAAGTATAAAAACTCATCGGTAAATTGCATTTCATTTACCCCAGAACCTCTTTGTAAACCACGTTTGTGGTATTGCCTTTTAGGCTAAGAAGTGCAGACTACTGGCAGAGCTAAATCTGGAACATGTGACATGGAGCTCTACATGTAAGAAACAGTCCTCTTTTAAGTCGAAAAAGAAAGGTTTCGTTATTTCTAAAAGACATTCCAAATACCAATTTTCACGTCTGTAATATCTTAGTTTTTGAGATATAAGGTAGTATTCTCACAAAGAGAATTAAACTCCTTCTTCACTTATTTTCGATCTCCAGCTTAAATTGATTTTCCGAAAACAACAGGTGAATTTCAATGTGTAAAATCATGCACTGAAATTTTCAGTAAGTGGCCACGTTTTTTTTTCCAGCCAGTAAATTGTTGCGGGAAAAATGTAGAAAATCGTCTAACTTAGATTTATTATGTGAAACATGTTTCCATGGGTCTTCTACTTTTCCTGGAAAATGACCCGGAAAGTGGCCAAATAAATGTCGCTAGCCGAGTTCGTTCTGGTCGCACGCGTCAGCGCAGGACACAGGACACGGCAAATATTTTCCGAATACGTATTAATGTATATCAGTTGTATTTAATTATTTGCTTATGGTTTACAATATAACTATATATTATTGAATACTGTATATTGGACTGTGTAATATAGAAAAGGAAACCGCTTTAAAGAATACGTGGACCTGGAGCGGACCGGCTTCTACTAGATACTACACAGTACTGCACTATTAGCGTTGCTAATACGTGCTCAGAGGTAAGAAAATCTCCCATGGTAACTGATGTATAAAGGAGACGGTAGGTGTCACGAGACGGATGCGCAGTAGACTGGCGTAGTTGTGACGTCACTGGACTCTCCCTCCCACTTCGCTACGCATTGTTTTGCACGCTAATGTCACTCTATATACTTTGGTGTCTGTTTTCATTCTAAGCAGTGAAGTTCGGTGCACTGCTATTCACCTGCAATCTCCACATTGATTCTTTAATGATTTAATTACTTTAGAGGTTTGTGAATATTTTAGAAGTCGTGAACTCGTGCGTATCGTTTGTGAGTGAAGTGAATTTCAGTGTATATGTCATGTATGTGCTGTTAAAATGTCTTGCTGTGCGGCTACAGGCTGTACAACTCATCCCAACAACGCAAATAAACGTAAGTTGTCATCTTATAGTCCCCCCCCCCAAAAAAAATTCGCACAAACAATGGGTAGATTTTTGTTAAAGAAAAGATATTTTCAGAGTCTAAAATCGCACGTATATGCTCCGAACATTTTCTACCCTCTGACTTTGAAAGAGATTTACAATCTTTACTGTTAGGCACTTGCTGAAAAGAAGGAACAGCACCTTTTTAAAACATTCCCACACTTTCTGAATTTAGAGAATTTAGAGAAATACGCATGCAAAGGTCACTTATTTTAAAATGTTGCAAGTAACTGGGAGTTGTAAATATTAATATTTACAGTATATTCGAACACTTAAAAAGATATGTAAACATATTAGCGAAAGGTCTCACTATTCTGGCATTCAAAGTAGGTCTGCAAATATTTGCATTAGTACACAAGTAAAATAATGAAACGAATAGTTTTATGCAATATCTTCGTGGTTTTCATGTGCAAATATTATTTTACAACGAAAACGTACTTTTGATAAGGATGATAAGAGGGGCGCTCGGCACACTGATTTGCAGTAAGTTACAGCACCTGGCAGACTAGAGTCCGCTGACGTCACATGTTCCTGGCCGGCTGCGCATGACACCGTCTCTTTTCTAGCTACTGTACTTTCTACCACCTGTCGCTTCATCGTTCCCATATCTGATGACAACGGAGTTTTCCTCACGTGCCTAATTCAGTGGCCGCAGGTTTAGGTGTTAATATAATGAAATATCTTCATTGGGGTAATCACATTAACGATGTCGTGAATAAGGTTACAGATCTCTTCATAATTATGGTTATGAGGGGCTGTAGCGAAGAAGTTAAGGTGGCAGCTTATAAGTCTCTGGTGAGACACCAATTAGAGTATGGTTTCAGTGTACAGTACACACACCAGGAATATTTCACGCGGGAATTGGAAACGAACCAATGGAAAGCAGCACGATTTGTTCTGGGCAATTTGCAACAAAAGATTAGTGTTACGAAAATGTTGCAAACTTTGGCCTGGGAACACTTGGGAGTGAAGAGACGAGTTGCTCGTCTGAGAGGTATGTTCTGAGCTGTTGGAGGAGAGATGGCATGGAATGATATTAGTAGACGAGCGGAGCTTTAAAACGTAGGAAATATCATAATATGAGGATAAAATTGGACTTCAATCAAATCTTTGACAAACATGTAAAATCTTGAATTCTCTGGTAAGCTACGACCTTGCGATGGAACCTCCTTCCAACATAAACAAACGTACAATAGAAGATCCTACTGAAATCAAGGACAAGATACAGCTTAGTGTACCAGAAGATACACCATGTAATCTGTTAATACAATCATATCCTCGCATAACTCATTGCTATTGTTCAATTCTAATCCGGTAACGGGATTATCCGCCTAGTTCATATGCGTCAGTAGTCTCTACTGGGTCATCAAGAAAGACAGATCTACCTCGAATAACAGCTCATCATTATAATAAAGCAAATAGTTACCAATCTAACGCGACCGGATCTTACTACACTTATGCTGACGGAAAGGATGATGACGATGATGATGATGATGATGATGATGATGATGATGATGATGAAGATGATGATGACGAGGACGATTGCTATTTAAAGAGCCATAACATCTAGGTCATTGTCCCCTAATGGTACGAAATGAGACGAAATGTAATGACAATTCGAAATTCCAAACTATGAATTCAAAACTTGATGATGAAGAATGAATGGATGAATATGAATGGAAAATAATCAGCGAATCGAACTCACAGTATTAAAAGTTAAAAATAATCCCAAAATCAATCCATTGACTAGTATTCAAAAAGACGACGATGAAGAATAATTATGAACTTAAAACAATCAGTGGATTCGACCCGCAATGCGCTACCTTCCCAGAAACTAACAACAGTGGTATATACTGACCAAGGGGCTGCTTTCAAATCACAAGACTGAATCGATAATGATCTTATTGTCTTAAGGGGTCCAAAATCCAGGTCAACGGCCCCTCATAATAGCACTCATCGCTAGTAAAGTAGAACCTTGGTATTTCCCATGTAGTTGTACTAATCACAAGTAAAGTTGACTCAAAGTGTTCTACACATTGTGGTTCTTCTTCTTCTTCTTCTTCTTCTATGGCTCTGCAGTTCATTGTGAACCTTGGCCTCTACAACAATCTTCTGCCATTTATCTCGATCCAACGCTAAAACTTTCCAGTTCATATAGCCCATTTCCCGCAGATCTTCAGTAACTCCATCCATCCATCTGGTTCTCGGTAGACCTCGTCCTCTCTGTCACCCTGGATTTCCATTTAATACCTTTTTAGGTACTTCCGTATCACTCATCCGTGCTACATGCCCGGCCCACCTCAATCTGGATGATTTCACTATTCTTCTAATAGGTGGATCTTTATAAATGTTGTACAATTCATGACTGTACCTCCTCCTCCATGTTCCTCTTTCACAGACTGGGCCGATGATTCTTCTAAGTATCTTTCTTTCGAAGGCATCCAGCATTCCAGTATCTTTTTCTGTTAGTGGCCAAGTTTCCGAGGCATATGTAAGCACAGGTCTTATAAGTGCTTTATAGATGGTTAATTTAGTGGTACGGGTCAAGAGCCTTGAGGAGAGAAGCCTTTTTAGAGCAAAATAGGCTCTGTTGGCTGCTATTAATCTATGTTTAATTTCATGAGATGTATCATTTGAGTAGGTGACTGTCGATCCCGGATATTTAAACTGCTCAACTCTCTCAAAGCTGTAATTGCCCACGGTTATTGAGGATGGCATGTTCTCTTTACGTGCTTTCCCAGAAACCATATACTTAGTTTTCTGCTGGTTCATGTTCAGTCCCATTTTCCTACTGGCCTGTTCAAGGACGATGAATGGCTCATCCATTGCCATTCGAGTTCTTGCCACTATATATCATCGGCATAAACAAGTATCTGCACTGATCTATAGAAAATTGTTCCCCTATTCAGGAGGTTTTCATCTCTCGTCACCTTCTCCAAGGCAACATTAAAAAGGAGACACGCCAGCGCGTCTCCCTGCCGTACCCCATTTTGAATATTTAATGTCTCAGACATCATTCCTCCCGTTCTTATACTATTTCAATCAATCATAAATCACTACTGATCTTCATTTAGGGCAGTCCCCCAGGTGGCAGATTCCCTATCTGTTGTTTTCCTAGCCTTTACTTAAATAATTGCAAAGAAACTGGAAAATTATTGAACATTTGCCTTGGTAAGTTATTCCAATCCCTAACTCCCCTTCCTATAAAATAATATTTGCCACAATTTGTCCTCTTGAATTCCAACTTTATCTTCGTATTGTGATCTTTCTTACTTTTAAAGACACCACTCAAACTTATTCGTCGACTGATATCCTCCCACGCCATCTCTCCACTGACAGCTCGGAACATACCACTTAATCGAGCAGCTCTTCTCCTTTCTCCTAAGTCTTCCCAGCCCAAACTGTGCAACATTTTTTAACGCTATTCTTTTGTCGGAAATCACCCAGAACAAATCGAGCTGCTTTTCTTTGGATTTTTTCCAGTTCTTGAATCAAGTAATCCTGGTGAGGGTCCCATACACTGGAACCATACTCTAGTTGGGGTCTTACCAGAGACTTATATGCCCTCTCCCTTACATCCTTACCACAACCCCTAAATACTCTCATAACCATGTGCAAAGATCTGTAACCTTTATTAACAATCATATTTATGTGATTACCTCAATAAAGGTCTTTCTTTATATTAACACCTAGGTACTTACAATGATCCCCAAAAGGGACTTTCACCCCATCAACGCAGTAATTAAACAGAGGACTTTTCCTATTTGTGAAACTCACAACCTGACCTTTTAACCCCGTTTATCATCATACCATTGCCCACCGTCCATCTCACAACACTATCGAGGTCACCCTGCAGCCGTTCACAACTTTGTAACTTATTTATTACTCTGTACAGAATAACATCATCTGCAAACAGCCTTATCTACGATTCCACTTTTTTACACATATCATTGATATATATAAGAAAACATACAGGTCCAATAATACTGTCTTGAGGAATTCCCCTCTTAATTATTACAGGGTCAAATAAAGCTTCGCTTACTCTAATTCTCTGAGTTCTGTTTTCTAGAAATATAGCCACCCATTCAGTTACTCCTTTTTCTAGTCCAATAGGACACATTTTTGCCAGTAGTCTTCCATGATCTACCCTATTAAATGCCTTAGATAGGTCAATCGCAATACAGTCCATTTGGCCTCCTGAATCCAGGATATCTGCTATATCTTGCTTGAATCCTACAAGCTGAGCTTCAGTGGAATAACCTTTCCTAAACCCAAACTGCCTTATGTCAAACTAGTTATTAATTTCGCAAACATGTCTAATATAATCAGAAAGAATGCTTTCCCAAAGCTTACATGCAATGCATGTCAAAGTGACTGGCCTGTAATTTTCAGCTTTATGTTTATCACCCTTTCCTTTACACACAGGGGCTACTATAGCAACTCTCCATTCATTTGGTATAGCTCCTTCAACCAAACAATAATAAGTATTTCAGATATCTTAATATATCCCAACCCATTGCCTTTAGTGTATCCCTAGAAATCTTATCAATACCAGCTGCTTTTCTAGTTTTCAACTTTTGTAACTTACTGTAAATGTCATTTTCATCATAGGCAAATTTTAATACTTCTTTAGTATTACTCATCTCCCCTATCTGGACATTATCCTTGTAACTAACAATCTTTACATACTGCTGACTGAATACTTCTGCCTTTTGAAGATTCTCCCATACACACTCCCCTTGTTCATTAATGATTCCTGGATTGTCCTTCTTTGAACCTGTTTCTGCCTCAAAGTACCTATACATACCCTTCCATTTTTCACAAAAAATTGTATGACCACCAATTATGCTTGTCATCATGTTATCCTTAGCTGACTTCTTTGCTAGATTCAATTTCCTAGTGAGTTTCTTCAATTTATCCTTACTTCCACAACCATTTCTAACTCTGTTTCGTTCCAACCTGCACCTCCTTTTTAATCTCTTTACTTCTCTGTTATAATATAGTGGATCTTTACCATTCCTTACCACTTTTAAAGGTACAAACCTATCTTCACATTCCTCAACAATAGCTTTAAACCCATCCCAGAGTATGTTTACATTTTTATTTACCATTTTCCAGCGATCATAGTTACTTCTTGAAAACTCCCTCATGCCTGTTTTGTCAGCCATATGGTACTGCCTAATAGTCCTAATTTTAATACCTTCCTTTCTTTCACATTTATTTTCAACTACGACAAAAACAGCTTCGTGATCACTAATACCATCTATTACTTCGGTTTCTCTATAGAGCTCATCTGGTTTTATCAGCACCACAATCAAAATATTCTTCCCTCTAGTTGGTTCCATCACTTTCTGAATCAGCTGCCCTTCCCAAATTAACTTATTTGCCATTTGTTGTTCATGCTTCCTATCGTTCGCATTATCTGAAATTCAGGAGTCCATCAAAATGTCCCCGCCATCTTTCACATATCTTTCTCATGGCTAACATTTTTTCTTGTTTCAACCTTGATCAGGCTGGTTTTGCCACAGAAGGGTTTCCGTGCAGCATTTACCTCTCTGTAAAATTTCTTCGCCTCATTTTTATTTCTCAGAAGCTCCGTATGTTCGATATTTGCCTTCATCCACTTCCTCTTTTTCCTCTGATAATCTTTTCAATCCACCGTTTATCTTCTTGTACAATTTGATTGTAATGTCCTTCTGTATGCCATGTTCTTCTCTTCTGTTGCTATTTCACACTCAGTGTCATACCAAGGAGATCTTTTATATCTTGTTTCAATTCCCAGTGTTCCATTTGCTGACGTCTCCACCGCATTTTTAATCATTTCCCACTGATATTCATTGTCGTTGCATTCTTCAGTATTCTCAAGGATCTCTATTATCCTCTCCTGGTATTACTTTTTAACTTCAAATGATTGTAGAGCTGTTATGTTGTATTTTGGTACGTTGGTTCGGGTTCCTTTGAATGCACTGGAGATCCTGGCCCTAATTCGTGCACGTACCAGGAAGTGGTCTGAGTCCTCACATACAAGAGATCTGATTTGTGCCTTGCATCTACCAACACATGATCAATCTGGTTAACTATGTTTCCATCCGGCGATGTCCACGTTCTTTGTGTGGGAACCATGAGGAGCCCTCAACCAAAATCCTAGATGCTGCAAATAATATAAGTCTCGTTCCATTATCATTACTTACAGTATGTTTGCTGTGGGGACCAATTGTTGGCTTATATATCTGTTCCTTTCCCACCTGAGCATTTAAATAACCAGCAACTATTTTAATGTCATATCCTGGGCAACCATCATATGTTCTTTCCAAAAGTTCATAGAACATTTCTTTCTCTTCTTCCTAAGATTCTTCTGTTGGTACATGGGCGTTAATTATAGAGTAATTAAAGAATTTACCATTTATCCTGAGCACTGACATTCTTGGACTAATAGGTGTAAACGCAATTAAAACGTGCTTTAGCTGTGATGTACCACAAATTCTGTGCCGAACTTGTGCTCCTCCTCGCTACAGCTATAGATATACAAGCTTCTCGGTTTTCTAGAATTCCAATTCCGGTCCACCGTACTTCTTGTAGAGCTATGATACTCTGCTTCAGCTTCATTGTTTGGTTCATCATCATCTTCAGGGCTCCTTGGCGATACAAATAACTCACATTCCATGATCCAAAACATAAATCTGACTTACGCTTTATATTTCTTTTCTTTCTTTCATGCACTGACGGTCGATTATCATTGTCCTTTTCCACGCCAAGTTTATCTCCATTAATCAGTCCGGCTTTCTTTCGTTGAAGTTTCGCAACTTGACCTTTTTTACAGAGCGAGGTGTCAGCCCTACGTCCAACCTCTTCCGGAGGACGGGTAATTTTTTATCAGGGTTTTCTTCCCTTAGCCTTTGGAGAACCGACCCAACATACTACAAGGCAGCAGCATCTTCACCATAGGCCCGTTAGCCGCCACTTTTCAGGGTTCTTGCTGGGCCTTCACAGCTACTGAAGCGGTCACGGTGCACACGCAGTCCCCACTGTACATCACCCCACCAGGCAATCCCGTACTTTATGACGTTGCCCATCCCCCACGACGTGTACGAGGGGTTGGACTTATGGGAGACACATTGTGGTACTACTCACAGGTAATGTACTACGTACAGGTAACGCAGACCTATGGTATTTCTCACATAATGGCACCACTCACAGCAACACAAACCCATGGTGTTCCTCGCACTGAAGTACTAATCACAAGCAACGCTGATGGACGGCATCGCACAAACAGTGGTACTAACCACAGACAAAGCCCAGGCGCGTGATGTTCCTCGAAACGCAGGTCCATGATGTCTACAACCAGATGCTGAAACACCCCAACGATTATAGTCTCTTACTATCTGCTTGAAGTGTTCCAACCGACCCTGGACAGGGGGAAGCCTCCGTCATAGTGGCAAACCTACACGGGTACTGTGAACCCATAGTGATCCACCCACATACCTATGGTATTCCTCACATAGTGGTACTAATCGCGAGAAAAGTCGACTCAAGGTGTTCCTCACGTGATGGTATTAATCACGGGTAATCGCATGGTTCAAAATTCAGCACCCTCACGTGAGGGTATGAATCACAGGTAATCTCAGGGTTCAAAACTCAGCATCCCTTGGTCGCCCCTTTTAGTCGAATCTTACGACAGGCAGGGGATAGCATGGGTGTATTCTTCGTATGCGTCCCCCACCCACAGAGGGCTGTGTGTTTAGTCCGCGAGAGCTATTTCATTTCGCTCAAGTCCACGGCAAGCAGGTTAGAACCCCCCTTTCCGCCACCTGGGACGCGCCAGTGGGAGTATTACCTCTCCTCCTGCTACGACAGCGTAGTAGGTTCGTGGACGGAAAGGAGGATAATGTTGGAAAATTACACCCAATGACCCTAGCAAACTGTTATATACGGCTATTCCATCTAGCCGACAATAAATTTAAAAAATATATTCAAATGGACATAATCGGATGAAAATTGAATTGGCATACCCCAGACGACTAATACGGTAGTAGGTACACACTTATTTATTGATAAAAATCTTGAATCTTACATTACTTCGCATGTGATTACTCGTTGTGAAGTTATCCGAGATGTGTTTAGATATTTTGTAGAGGAAGAACTAAAACAGGTTATAGATTCACCAAGAAAATTATTCGCATACGACGGATGATTAAACGTACTTTAAAACACGATAAACTAAGAAAGATCCCAATACAGATTTCTGTTCTGAGTTTCCATTCCCCAGTCTTACCGGAAAGCGTATCAATATAAAGCGCATGATTTGCAGTGACCCCTTATGTGGCTCCGGTTCAAATCTGCTGCAACAGTTTGCGGTTCGATAATTTTAGTATGCTCTGCTGATCACAAGGCAGGTGCGTCAAATGTGGTGACACACACAGCCAGACTCAGTACGTCACATCCCAACGTATTTGTGTGCACTGTAATAGATGTCATGATGTCCTCAATAGACAGAGACCGGAGTTCAAGAAAAGAGTACAGATCAATGAAATATCCGCAAAATATTATAGAATAATTAATGTGGCCAAAATAATAGTCACCCGAAAATTATAAGCAGAATTTTCAAGTTATACTATAATATATAATGAACAGGCCTTCCCTCCTTTACTACAACAAAAATCACACAGGATTACTCTTACTCGGCGGCGCCGCCCCCCATCACCTCTTTTCCGCTCATCAAATAACAGGGACTGGCTGCATAAAGAATGGCATTACTAGCGTCACTCACACCTCAGTCACTTTCATATAGTCAAAGCCAAGGGTGAGGCCGAGACAAGCCAATGAAAGTAACAAATTTATTCTAGCCCGTACCAGAAGATATATTGCACTGTAAACACTACATCTCGCCAGCATAGGCATGTTAGTTCACTACGTAACTTTAATTACAAAAATATCGTGTTTAATATGGTGATCATATGATTTATGGATATATATCATTGTTTTACTTTTCGCTGTACGTTACACTTTTATTTTTATAAAAAGAACTATAATTTCTAAAATATACTAACAAGAAATAAGTATGCCCTCAAATCGACCATTAAAAATATTTACAATAACGTTGGAACAAGTATTCTGGAAAAACACAATTATGCATTTTGTTACGTATTTAACTTCCTACTAACTGATGTAAGTTCTCGGCGATGATCAAACAGGAAAGGGTTATGAGTGGGAAGTTCGGGACCGTAGTATTAATTAACTTACCGCCCCAGTGTTTGCCTAGAGTGAAACGCTGAACCAACACCAGCTTCACGGCTGTCGATGGTTTAGTTCGAACCAAATAGGCCTATCTCCCTATGTGAGCTTACTACTACACAACTTATAAGGTCTATCCAACTCACTTGGCCCAAAATCTTGAAAAACTGAATTGAAAATATTTTGAGTTACCAAGAAAACTATTTCTAAACACATCACTCGATAACACAGGAGGTAAACTCATTGATGTTTTGGAGAACTACTTATTAAGTCAAAACGTAGGAAGCATCGTAGATGTAAAAGAAATACTTGCACGGATATGAAAAGAAAATATTTGTCTATAAAAAATGCTAAATGTAACTATCACACTCATCACGGTAACTTAGGAACCACCGAACCAATGAGAGTCTGTTTATTGTTTAGAGTGGCCAAAATTCATGGGAAGACACCGAAAGGGATGTTAACGAGTTGCTCTTTAATAGTCGGGGGTGTCGGAGGTCATGTTCGGCTCGCCTAATAAAGGCCTTTATATTTGACGCTCATGGGCGACCTGTACGTTTGGATGTGGGATGATGATGGTGATGATGAGGTAGGGAGATGATCAAACCCGTTGTCGGCACATAGCCAACACCTGTCGAGTAAGAAACATGTACGAGTCTGCTCAATAATTAACGTCCCCATCCTACGGACGAACCAGCAGCGTCATATGCCTCACTCCATATGAACACTGTGGAGATGTTCGTTATTGAATCCAGTCGTTTTGGAATGCAGTGATTAGAAATTGCGATCAACCACCTCTCATACCCTGCTGGCCAATATTCTTCTTATTATTCTTTTTCTATCGCTTTTCCAACACCTGTGTGGTCGCGGGTGTGAACTGTGTCACACATATGTGGATTTGGCCCTGTTTTACGGGCGGATGTCCTTCCTGACGCCAACCCTATATGGAGGGATGTAATCACTATTGCGTGTTTCTCTGGTGGTTGGTAGTGTAGTGTGTTGTCTGAATATGAAGAAGAAAGTTTTGGGACAAACACAAACACCCAGTTCACGGGCCAGAAGAATTAATCAGAGGCGATTAAAATCCCCAACCCGGCCGGGAATCGAACCCGGGACCCTCTGAACCGAACGCCTCAACGCTGACCATTTAGCCTATGAGTCGGAACCTGCTGGCCAATATTCTGATTGATTTTTTTTTATCTACCAACGGAACTCGAACCGGCTGACCACGGTGTCTAACAAGATAGACTTTACGCCTGAATGACGAAGTCACAAGACGGTTTTGGCAGTTTCCGCGTAACTCCATTGTCGTCGGTTCCTCAATATGAGGATCTAACCAGTCTACAGACTGATGACTTTACAGGCATTATATCGTTATTTTCTTGCTATAAAGATTATGATATATGATGACGATGATGGTTATGATGATAATCTTAGTGAAATACACTGAGTGGCCGAAAGTCCTGGGAAGAAACTGAATATGATGTTAGCGAGTTGCTCCTCCGCGAGCCCTCAAAACGGCAGCAATACTGCGAGGCATTGACTCTACAAGGTGCTGGAATCGTTCTGGAAGGATCAAGACCCCACGCATCTTGCACTGCTATCCACAATGGGTCTTTTGTAGTTTGTGCTGGGTTCATGGAGCATACAGCAGCATCCCATAAATGCTCGATTGGATTAAGATCTGGGGCGGGGGGGGGGGGTGAATCTGGAGGGCCAATCCATGGTTGTAACTGCACTGGAGTGATCCTCCAACCATCTGCGTGCCAACCACAGAGCGTTGACTTGGCGTATCATTCTGTTGAAACATGACATCTCCATCTTGGTACTCGAGGGCAAGAAAGTGAAGATGGTCTGAAAGAATGTCCATATAACGTACACCGGCCAGCGTTCTCTGCAGCCGGACAATGGGGCTTAATTGCGACCATAAGAACGCCACTCAGACCAGAACTGAGCCACCTCCCGCCCGGACACAAACTTGTTGACACGCAGGATCCAGACCTTAATGAGGCATACGCCACTCTCACGCACCCATCAGCTCGATGGAACCGTGAATCATCGCACCATACCACAAGCCGCCACTGTTCCCTGGTCTATTGTGCGGTGCACTGACCTCCTTACACTCCTAGTAGAAATGTGTTCCTCACTCCCAGCATTCATCTAGGGTGTGAAATGACTCTCGGTAGCCCGTCGAGCTCCCAGTATGGTTCTGCGGAGGCGACGTGATATCCGCTCGTTAAACACCTGTGGTCGTCTCGTGCGGCGGTTTACCCGGGTGGTAACGCTCACTCTGCGACATTGAAGATCCACCCTCGACACTGCTGATCTCGGAAACCCCAATTTCCTGAAATTTCCTCAATGGGCCGATGATGATCCCACGTTCAAGTCGGTTAACTCGCGACGTGTTGCCATCTTCTCGACACTGGTATCTGTGACAGACTGCTCAGCTCCGCCGCAGCTATCCGCAACACTCAGGCATAATGCACGGCACATTTTCTAATGGGAAAACCCTTCCCGCTACTTTTGGCCTCTCATTGTGTAGTACAATAGTTAATACCTTAAGAGGCATTCTATCAACGTGAACTGAAGGTCCCGTGCCTACGATCAATGACGTAGTACAATTGCAAGCTTTCTTGTCAACATCTAGTTTAGAGCCCAGTTCTATCTATTTCTCCCGACGTGGGTAACCCCTGTTTTATATTATTATCAAGTCCTTGATGGGAAATTGAACACACGGCCTTTAGATTAAACTAAGATGAAAAGATCTTAATCATTCATCATTACGCTTCCCCTCGTACGTTGGCTTATTACCCTCTCTTGACAGGTAAGAATTAGGAGCACTGCTTGTTCATAAGAATTGTGGTTAGTGGGCTGGCCTTTGGTCACAGGGGCCCCGGGCACGATTCCCGGCAGGGTCCTGAATTTTAACTATAATTGGTTAATTCCCCTGGCACGGGGATTGAGTCAATACGTCGTCTCCATTATCATTTCATCCTCATCACGACGCGCAGGTCGCCTGCGGGTGTCTAATCAAAAGACCTGCATCTGGCGAGCCGAAGTCCTCGGACACATCGCGCCGCTAAAAGCCATGCTCAGTTTCTTCCTTTAAAGATTAATAGTGTTCCTAATCCATTTCGAGAAAGGTATTTACTTACATGTGTACAGTCAGGTAACCTTAACTCACGCAGGGTCTTGACAGTATATTTATAGAACTAAAATTATGCAGCCTTGGATTGGGATATGTTATCCAGAGATTAGAATTATATCCACCCCTACATATTCCTGAAGTTGCAGAGGAGTATATATGAAAAATAGTTCGGAAGAAATGAATTGAACCGCTTAATTTTAATATTTAGCCGCGTTTACACAGGTGTTATTAACTCATGTTGCCTGCAAGTATGGATAACGTTACGAAAAACTCTTTTGAATTTATTATCAACATGTCGTATTAGCAACAGATTTTCTGTGTTCCCAACAGAAATTTTGTTGACCACAAGAAGTCAGTTAAAGTCAAAGAACCTTTGCAACGTTTGTTATCAAATCATGTTAAGTTGCGTTTACACAGAATGTTATCAACAGACCTCACACGAGACGATGCTCTCACACTCGCTGTCTGTCTGTCTATCTATCTATCTATCTATCTATCTATCTATCTGTCTGTCTGTCTGTCTGTCTGTCTGTCTGTCTGTCTGTCTGTCTGTCTGTCTTTGGCAGGCGACAATATAATCTCGCTGGACTTAGTTGGTCATCTTATACTGAGTACAACTGTAGAGCGACTAGATAGAATTCCTGCCTATTGTAGAATAACTTCCTGTGCAACTGAATTAACTAAGTTTTAAAGAGTTTATCAATGAACTTGCCAGACAGATCAGCGAATATTCCGGTACCAATTAATGCATATGATCGTTCGAGGATTGTCGTTAATATCGCATACGTGAGAGAGGTGAGGTGCGATGTACGTAGTTAACGTCGAAAACAAAAGTCATATTGATGTTCTCTTACCAACATTAGTTGTCCGGCTCGATGGCTAAATGGTTAGCGTGCTGGCCTGTGGTCACAGGGGTCCCGGCTTCGATTCCCGGCAGGGTCGGGAAATTTAACCATCATTGGTTAATTTCGCGGACACGGGGGTTGAGTGTATGTGTCATCTTCAATATCATGTCATCGCCATCATGACGCACAGTTTGCCTGCGGGCGTCAAATCAAAAGACCAGCACCTGGCGAGCCGAACTTGTCCTCGGACACTCCCGGCACTAAAAGCCATATGCCATTACATTTGTTTAACCAACATTAGTTGATAGAACGTGTTGGTAACAAAAAATTATAAACACCTTTTGTTGACAAAATTCGAAGTAAACGTGGCTTTAGATCTCACGCACGGAGCATGTCACTCCAAACGAATAGTCGGCGGAAACAGAATGAGCGCATGGTACTGCATGTTCCTCGCATTTAATACTTTACCAGATTTAATTTTCATTATTATCAAAATATAATCAACCTCTCATGTTAATGTAAACCCTGTGGATACTCTCAACGAACATTAGGCCTATATCTATGGGTTCAACCGTTTCTCAGAAAAGTGTACCGGGTACGAGGGACTTGTACAATAGTGCGCTTATCTCATTTTTTGAACGAATCTAGAATGTAACATCAGTGCACAATCAAGTAAGTAAGAATAAATCTAGCCTGCAAGCATTGACACCATGCAAGCACACGTTACTAGCCGGTCGTATCGTTATAAGGATCTTATAGTTTTATGTGACTGTTGATATCGTGACCGCAGTCACAGGATCTCCAGTCTTAGGCCGGCCATACACGTTGCGGAGTACCGGTGAGGTTTACCTGTACAGTTGACCTGCGCAGTAAACCTGTACAGGCGATGACCTCATACACGGTACGGTTTACCCATCAGTTGACCTTATGGCATTCCTCGGATTCCTTCAACTTTGTCAATAATTTTGTATAAGTGGCATCTCTCAGTGCACGATTATGATACTCCTTGCTCTTCACACGCCACAGACAAGGTTCAGATTTGTACAACTCGATAAACTCGTCTAAAACTTGAGTTTGCTTACGGTTTGACATATTTCGTACGGTATTCTATCAAAACAAAACAAAAAACTCACCGGTAACCAAAAAGAAATTACAAAACAAAACAAACCGAGTGGTTTTGTAAAAACAAATAAACAGAATGCAAGACCTTCTTCCTATGCTTGTCCTGTTTCAACTGAGCTGAAACCTGTGCAGGTCTTGGGTGAATCACACAGACGTGCAGTTATGTTCAACTGCGCAGGTAACGGAATTGTTTTTCGATTCTTCCTGGCTCGCCTGTACAGGTCTGGCCACCTGTGCAGGTTCATCGAACGTAGGTGCCATCCACGCTCCAGTGTACCTGCGTAGGTCAACTGTACAGGTAAACCTCTCCGGTACGCCGCAACGTGTATGGACGGCCTTACGTTGAAACCCAACCACAGACACATGGTTTCTCAATTCAAAAATCCCATATGTATTGGTCAGGACGTGAACCGCTACTGACTTGTTGATAAGTCTGTATTGAATTCGGTTCCCGTTTTCACACCAGGCAAATGCTTGGGTTGTGCTTTAATAACGGCCACAGTCACTTCCTTCCCAGTCCTTGCCCTTTCCTTATCCCGTCTGCGTCGGTGCGATGTAAAGCAAATTGAAAATAAATAAAGAGAAGGAGATAAGCCTGTGACAAGGTCACTCCAATACCGCTGCCCCTAGCATATCATTAGGCTACAAGTATCCAACCTCACATGCAACATCGAATCTCAGGTAGAATGTGCAGCCGCTTGACAATATGGGGAAAATATATTTTACGTTATCGAGTCAGTCTGTATCGTTCTACGTTGGGAGCAGAATTCAAATGACATACAGCACATTTGTATTCATGTTTCTCCGTTGGGAAACAAAACGAACGTTCGCCTTTGCAAAACATACTATAGAGTGTCTTCAGGACAATATTTAATCTGGTAAACAACACAGTACGAATGTTCCCAAATGCAGTACATCTGTACAGATATACTGCTGCATATTTTACAAATGTATAGATACCGCCTTTAGTGGGAGCTATATAATATACTCCCCCATTCTTCTTCTTCTTCTTCTTCTTCTTCGTCTTCGTCTTTTGTTATATTCAAATTTCTTGGGATCGGCATATTGTGTGCCTTTGGACCTGTTTTACGACTGGATGCATATTTTCCGTCGCCAACGCTATGTCGAGAGATGGTGGTTGGTAGTGTGGTGTGCTGTGTATGTAAGTTTAAGACAAACAAACACCGAGAACTTTGGCTAAAAACCACGGCCCAGTCAGGAATTGAATCTGAGACCTTGTGAACTGATGTAACTGCGTTAAGCAGAATAATAATAATAATAATAATAATAATAATAATAATAATAATAATAATAATAATAATAATAATAATAATAATAACAACAATAGCTGCCGACCTGAGTGGCTTAGGTGGCAGAAACGCTGGCCTTCTGAACCTAAGTTGGCGGGTTCCTTCCCTGGTCAGTCCAATGGTAGATGCTTAATTACTCCAGTCTCCTGTCGGTAAACTATCAGCACGTTATATAAATATTGCAGGACTAAACTCCAGCATTTCAACGTGTCTAGAAGCCATAAAAAAACTTAGCTTTGCTTTACCTCGCACCGACGCGGATACGTCTTATGGCGACGATGGCAGAGGAAACGGCTAGGAGTAGGAGGGAAGCGGCCGTGGGATTAAATACGGTACGGCCCCAGCATTTGTCTGGTATTAAAATGGGAAACCATAGAGGACCATCTTCAGGGCTGCCGATGGTGGGGTTCGAACCCACTATCTCCCGAATACTGGATACTGGCCGCACTTAAACGATTGCAGCTCTCGAGCTCGGTAAGGTCAATAACATTATCTGTCTCGTTGGGTGGATGTTCAGCGTACTGGTATTCGGTCCAGAGGGCCCCGGGTTGGATTTTCGGCCGGGCCGTAGACTAATATTGCTTATGGTTAGTTCCTACAGTTCGGGTAGTGGGTGTTTGTGTCCGTCTCAATACACTTATTTTAATCTACATACATCACACTGCACTATCAACCTCCACAGAAATACGCAATAGTGATTACATCCCACCATATCAGGTTAGCGACACAAAGGGCATCCGCAAGCCAAACTAAACCAGGAAGAAAAGACGAAGACGAAGAAGAAGAAGAAGAAGAAGAAGAAAATCAATAACATTACTACTAATATTAAACAGATCTAGACATCTTGGAGATAGTGGGTTCGAACCCCACTGTCAACAGCTCTGAAGATGGTTTTCCGTGGTTTCCCATTTTCACACCAGGCAAATGCTGGGGCTATACCTTTATTAAGACCACGGCCGCGTCCTTCCTATTTCTAGGCCTCTCCTTTCCCATCGTCATCATAAGACCTATCTGTGTCGGTGCGACGTAAAGCAAAAAAAAAAAACCAGATCTAGATCGTATGTACGCATGTAGAAAGTACAAACATTAGTAATTATACAAAAATTAGGGCCGATGACCTTAGATGTTAGGCCCCTTTAAACAACAAGCATCATCGATCATCATACGAAAATTATCCGCGGGCTGTCTAACATCTACATAGCATTTGTACATGCTTTTTTATTAGGCGGTTTTTTTTTTTACTGTAGGATTAAATTACTGTTCATATACATTTCTAGTGATACGACACATCTGACGCCTTCGGAAAGGAATGAACACATTTTTGGGGATGCCACCAAGATCCAGAGTTTATTTCATCTCAGAGCAGAAAGTGAACCAGGGATAAAAAATATGAGTAAATAATAATAATACGTATTATTCACGTTAATGGAGAGTGATAGCCGAGCGGAACTGTCAATAGTTCCTCCTCGCATAGTCGAAACCTAGCCAATTCAGTCGGTAAAGCTAGAAGATTTCTTGCTCCTTCATTCAATGTTAACGTTTTCTCAAATTGTGGATGTTCTGACAAATGATTGCGTTGGTTATATCAATATTTGCAATGTTTTGTCATATAAACACACAAGAGTAAAACCACTTCGTCTCTCAAAAATCAAACAAAGAATGTTAGCCGATGAAAAAACAAGACATTGAGTGTAATGTATACTTCTCGGAATACATATAATTTAAACTCCTCCATTTAGAAAAATTAACAGCACTAGTTTTGATTAATTCTTCTTTTGTACACACATTCACAAGTTCATGCTACACGTTTGTGCACACAGTTCTGAAGAATAATATGCAAAATATAGTTTATGATCTTTACTTTTGTGGGGGAGGGAGTAGAATTATCCATTAAACCAAAGTGTCTATATTGTACTTGTTTTCTATTTCTTGCTGTGTGAAGCGAACTCGTCTCTAATACGCCCTCGTTCCGCTGACCTTCGGGCGGGTGGCTCATTCCCGAGGATACGGGAGTGCGACCACCTCCCTTTGGGAATGTTTGCAGGAGTACTGGCGAGCGTATCAGCTGCTTCTGACATTCTCTGATAAACTGAAAGGGAATCCAGGCCTATCAGCATATGAGTGGGGGTCACAACCATGGATCACCTAGCGGAGACTTACCTGTATCAATCTCTTCATTTTGTTCTTCCCTATCTCACCTACCATGGACAAGTAGTTTTCTGAGTGCGACGGTATTTGATTTGCGAGGTAGGTTATAGGGAGCTTTTCATAATAATGTGATTGATTTTAAGTCTCACTAACAACTTGTACAGTTTTCAGAAATACCTAGGTGCCGGGTCTTTGTCCAACAGGAGTACTTTCAAATGCCAGTAAATCAAGCGACGCGAGACTGGCGTATTTGAACACCTTCAAATACTACCTGCCTAAGCTGGAACTGAACCCAGAAACTTGGATTCGAAAAGCTAGCACCCTACCACATGAACCAGACTGAATTATCATTATTGAAAATCTATAACCTGTTTTCCAGTCAATGCCCGGGTCGGGGATGGGATGAATGAAGCCCCCAACTTGCGGCGAGAATATGAATTGTGCCGGCTCCCGAGGCCTGTCGCACTCCTTTGGGGCAATGATTAATGACTGACAGATGGAATGAAATGATAGTGGAGAGTGTTGCTGGGATGAAAGATGACAGGGAAAACCGGAGTGCCCGGAGAAAAACATGTCCTGCCTTCGCTTTGTCCATCACAAGTCTCACATGGAGTGACCGGAATTTGAACCACGGTATCCACCGGTGAGAGGCCGGCGCACTGAGCCACGGAGGCTCTATTATTATTATTATTATTACTATTATTATTATTATTATTATTATTATTATTATTATTATTATGTCTTTGTCATATCGTCAAAAGCACTCATCTCACCCTCTCTGACTCCATGGCTAAATGGTTAGCGTACAGGTATTTGGTAACCGGGGTCCCGGTTTCGATTCCCGGTAGGGACGGGAATTTTAACAATAATTGGATAATTCCGCTGGTACGGGGCCTGGGTATATGTGTCGTCCTCATAATTACTTCATCCTCACCATGGCGCGCAAATCGCCGAAGAGCGTCAATTCCAAATACCTGCATCTGGCAAGCCGAACTTGTTCTCGGACACTCCTGGCACCAGAAGCCATACACCATTTCATCTTACTCTGCGAGTAAAGACTTGTTCCGTGATAGGGCCTCCAGTTTTATGTGGAATCTGAACCAAATTCTCATATATATTAGTCCAGATTGGAATCGCGTGACTACTATGCCACTCGGCTATCATGTCCAACTCAAAAACTGAATAAAGAAGTGTATCCATAGGATACATGCAAATACTACGAATTCTTTAAAACAGAAATTCTGGTGAACCTGTGGCAGCAAAGTTAAAAAGTCGTGGACTGAAAATCCCAGTCGGTACGCCCATAAAATTTGTGGGACCTGTGTCAGAAAATATATCTCCACTAGGTACAGCGCCCAGCATTTTCCTGATGTGAAATGGGAAACCACCGAAAACCATCTTCAGGGTGCATCCGGAAGATAGTGGGTTCAAGCCACACTGTCGACAGCCCTGAAGATTTTTTTTATGGTTTCCCATTTTCACACCAGATAAACGCTGCTGCTGTGCCTTAATTTAGGCCACGGCCACTTCTTTCCCACTCCTAGATCTTTCCTATCCCGTCGTCGCCATAACACCTATCTTTGTCGGTGCGACGTAAAGCAAAATTAAAAAAAGAAAGAAAGGAAAGAAATTAATATGCATAGACAGCTTAAATGGCGTCAAATTGTAATACTGCCCACGGTAGCTGAGGCATTACTATTATTATTATTATTATTATTATTATTATTATTATTATTATTATTATTATTATTATTATTATTATTATTATTTTGCTAGGGGCTTTACGTCGCACCGACACAGATAGGTCTTATGGCGACGATGGGATAGGAAAGGCCTAGGAGTTGGAAGGAAGCGGCCGTGGCCTTAATTAAGGTACAGCCCCAGCATTTGCCTGGTGTGAAAATGGGAAACCACGGAAAACCATCTTCAGGGCTGCCGATAGTGGGATTCGAACCTACTATCTCCCGGATGCAAGCTCACAGCCGCGCGCCTCTACACGCACGGCCAACTCGCCCGGTATTATTATTATTATTATTATTATTATTATTATTATTATTATTATTATTATTATTATTATTATTATTATTATTATTATTATTTGTTATACCAGCGATGGTCTGGGCAAGGAGGGCCTTTATTAACCATTCCTTCTCTCTCGTGAACTAGATATTCATGTGATATCACAGTCGCCCTAACCACTGCCAAGCATTTCCCTCAGTGACATGGGTTTCCCCGAGTAGCGAGCTCATACAACCCACAGTAGCTATATCGGATAAATGACACATGCATTAGTCCAGCAGTGTTCAATTTATATGTTCTATGGTTTCTGCAGCCATTGCGCAAAATGTTATTGGTCTTATTATTTCAACTTCTAGCGGAAATACGTACGCTCTGTAATTATATGTCTATTAACACAGGCATTGGAAGGAAAAGTTGCAGGAAGAAGATTGAGAGGAAGATATAATAATAATAATAATAATAATAATAATAATAATAATAATAATAATAATAATAATAATAATAATAATAATAATGTAAATTTCTTTACGTCCCACTAACTACTTTTACGGTTTTCGGAGACTCCGATGTGCCGGAATTTAGATCCGGAAGGGTTATTTTAAGTGCCAGTATATCTGCCGACACGAGGCAGACGCATTTCAGCACCTTCCAATACCAACGGACTGAGCCAGGATCAAACCTGCCGAGTTGGGGTCAGAAGGCCAGCGCCTCAACCGTCTGATCCACTCAGCCCGGCGAGAGAGAGGAAGAAAGAGGTATCAGATGATGGACAGTGTGAAGATTTATGGTTGATACTGGAAGACTAAAAGGATGGCAGAAGACAGGTCGGCTTGGAAAATGCATGCGAAAACCTGCTGATAGGCAGAGAACCGATGATGATTATATTATATTATATTATATTATATTATATTATATTATATTATATTATATTATATTATATTATATTATATTATATATAAATGTATGCATGTATGTGTGCATGTAAATGACACATCTCCTTAACCACTGGAGCAATTTCAACCAAACTTGGTAAGCTTATGACTTACTATCTGGAGAGCACTGTGGGGGTAAGCCATCCGTAGCTTCCTTACGGGTGGGGGGTCAAAGGGGTCAATGTATAAAAATAATCGAAAAATGTGCCGAATCCAGAGTTTTCGGGATCGCTGAGATGAATAATGACACTCGCGATTTTTTAAAAGTCAAAGTTCAGCTCCCTTTTGGGTGGAGGGTGAGGGGAAATTGGCATACAAAGTAAAAGAAAATAGTGTCGAATCCATATTTTTCGTGGTCGCTGAGATGAATAGTGATACTCCGGATTTTTTAAAATCCAAGTTAACCCACCTTTGGGATTGGGGAGTGAGGGGGAGTGATATATAAAATTAAACGAAAATAGTGTCGAATACATAGTTTTCGGGGTCGCCGAGGTGAATTGTACACTCCGGATTTTTAGTATCAGGAGACAAACCACGTGGGAGTAAACCCTAGGCGGGGGATTGGGGCGTGGGGTGAGGGCCCTGAGATATAAAAATCATCGAAAGTGGTGTCGAATTTATACTTTTGGGGCACGCTGAAATGAATAGTGACACTCAGGAAATTTGTATGTCTAAGTTCAGCCCCCTTAGGGGTGGGGGTCGATGGGAGAGTAATATATAAAAATAATAGAAAATAGTGTCGAATCCATATTTTTCGTGGTCGCTGAGATGAATAGTGACACTTCGGATTTTTAGTATCAGGAGACAAACCACGTGTGGGTAATACACCCCAGGAACCCTTAGGGACAGGGGGCAAGGTGACTGAGATATAAAAATCATCGAAAGTAGCGTTGAATCTATACTTTTCGTGGTCGCTGAGATGAATAGCGACACTCCGGATTTTTTTTAAGTTCAGCCCCGTTCGTGGTGATGGGGAGGCGATGGGAGAGTGATATATAAAAATAATCGAAAATAGTGTCGAATCCATAGTTGTCAGGGTCGCTGAGATGAATAGTGTGACTCCGGATATTTTATAAGTCCAAGTTCACCCTACTTTGGGATGGGGGCGAGGGGGGAGTGATATATAAAATTAATCGAAAATAGTGCCGAATACATAGTTTTCGGGGTCACCTTGGTGAATTGTACACTTCGGATTTTTAGTATCAGGAGACAAACCACGTGCGGGTAGAACACCCCAAGAACGCTTATGGGCGGCGTGGGGCGAGGGGGTGAGATTAAAATATCATCGAAGGTAGTGTCGAATCCATACTTTTCGGGCTCGCTGAAATGAACAGCAACACTCCAGAATTTATTAAGCCATCTTCGTTATGGGGGAGGGCCATTGAGGAGTGATATATAGCCCTACAATTAATCGAAAATGGTGTCGAATTAATAACTTTCGGGGTCGCCAAGGTGAATTGTACACTTCGAATTTTTAGTATCAGTAGACAAACCACGTAGGGGTAGGACACCCCAGGAACCATTAGGGGCGGGGGGGGCGGGGCGAGGGCTGAGATATAAACTTCATCGAAAGTAGTGTCGAATCCATTCTTTTCGGGTCGCTGAGATGAACAGTGACACTCCGATTTTTTTAAAGTTCAGCCCCTTCGTGGTGGGGGGGCAATGGGAGAGTGATATATAAAACAATCGATACTAGTGTCGAATCCATAGTTTCGGGGTCGTTAAGATGAATAGTAACACTCATGATATTATAAAACTCAAAGTTTAGCCCCCTTTAGGGAGGGGGAGGGGGAGGGGGAGTGAGATATAATAATAATCGAATAATCTGCCGAATCCATAGTTTTCCGGGTCGCTGAGATGAATAGTAACATTCCGGATTTTTAAAGTCCAACTACAGCCCGCTTTGGCATAGGGGGTGAGAAAGGGTGAAAAAATAAATTGTCAAAAATGACCGAGATAATGGACGTGTGTATGATCGAGTATGACTTTCAAGTGTGGCTTACTACCTGGAAAGCATACTGTGGGAGCAGGACTCCCCTAGAACCACTAGGGAAGCGGTGAAATATTATCCATATTAATAAATTGTAGTCAGTTTGGCGCGATCTAGATATATTGTACTATATATATAAATTAAGGCATAAAAATGAAAACAGACTTGAGTTAATGAGACCATTCTAGGCATCTTAGGATCTTAAAACTTGGTACTAGACAAGCTGATGAATTCAGCATCCCTGGAAAAATCTATAATTCTCAAAATTCACTGAAAGGCACACGCTGGGAGTTTCAAATCTGCATAAGAACACAGTCGGTGATATTTATCCAAAACGATAACCTATAGGTTTCATGGACTTAAAAATTTCCTGAAAGTCCTAATTTTTAATCCCCTCCCCCATATTAATATGTCAGCACAATCTCCCAGACAAGTTAGAAAATATAAATTTGGCAAAATTATAGCTTTTAGCCTGTAACCGACGGAAAATTTACGAGATGTTTAAAAGTTTTATTTTTTACCCCCGAAAAATATCGAAATATGGAGGCAATTTTAATGACAGTGCAGACCTTCCTTTCGAAGTATTTCGTGGCTAAACGGTAAGTCGTATCACAAAACGGATGGCACAATCTCGATTTAATTTGGAGTGATCTACAACTTTGGTCCTATGACTTTTTGTCGTATCTCTATCCCTTATACGTTAAATTGACTCTATTTCTGGATTTACCTAAATTTTGCACTTTGTACACGTATAATTGATGGTTAGATTCACTTATACGAAATATGGGATCATCAAATTCTACACGAATATTGGCCCACCCAGTAGTCATATGTGAGCCAAATTCTATGTTTGAAGCTGTCGCACAAGTATCTGATAATTCACGGTGTGAAAATCTTACGCAAATTTCACTCTATTCAACGTTTCTAAAACATTTTTACCTTTAAATAGATGAGATACGAGGAAATATCATAGGGCCAGCCAGTTAGATCGCTAAATGAGGCCAGAGGCGTCTTTTCGTACAATCCGTTTTACGATATGGTGCACCGTTTAGCAGCAGTTATTCTGTAAATGAAGGTGAACATGCATATACGTCCGTATGTCGATCTACATTTATTCATTTAAGTCTTTTTGAAGCGATCTAGAAGGGGTGTGTCTGACATTGTAATTAATACTTTACAAATCAATAGTGACTATCAGCAGGAGGGCGTCTGCTGTTGTAATCAGTACTCCCCACACCGACTTTAACTGGCAGTAGGAATGGGGCCCTTTTCCAAAGCCTGTGTACCATTCTAATGAATAATTCCCTCCTCGATTTGACTAGCAGAAGGCAAGGGAGCGTGCATTTTTTTCAAAACTCTTTTACATGATTATCTTTATCATTAGGTATAGGTATAGGTGCCCCCGATTATAAACAAATTTACCCATCAAAATGTGACTGACGTTACGCATAGTGAATTGCGGTAGACAAGTGGACCTGTCGTTATCATCACAACTCCGCAATTCACACTTTACTTTGGAAACAACGTCCGCGGACATCCCTATGTTTTTTTCTCGGATTAACGGCAAGAGACATGCAATTTAAAAATTCTTATTCTCTTCATGTACAGTAATTGACTTCGATATCCGTATACAATGTAGAATACCGTAGCGAAGCACGGGTACATTTGCTAATGATATATGATATATGATATATGAGATATGATATGATATATATGATATGAAATTATATATTATACATGATTCCGCCTGCTGCCTTTTCTTGACGGTTGCATTACTTTTTCATATGCCTGTTGGCAACGGCCAGAGAAAACCATAGCTTCCACCTCTTTTTTTTTCCTTTTCTTTTAAAAATGCTATTTGTTCGGGGCGTCGACCTATAGAGGTCTTTTGCCCCTACTTGCACCATGTTGATACGAACCTGCGTGTAATTGGAATGGAAGAAATTGAACGCGGGGCCGCCGGCTGACAGGCGGACGCGTTGCCCCCTACACCGCGGGGCCGGACTTTTTTTTTGCTAGGGGCTTTACGTCGCACCGACACAGATAGGTCTTATGGCGACGATGGGATAGGAAAGGCCTGGGAGTTGGAAGGAAGCGGCCGTGGCCTTAATTAAGGTACAGCCCCAGCATTTGCCTGGTGTGAAAATGGGAAACCACGGAAAACCATCTTCAGGGCTGCCGATAGTGGGATTCGAACCTACTATCTCCCGGATGCAAGCTCACAGCCGCGCGCCTCTACGCGCACAGCCAACTCGCCCGGTCGGGGCCGGACTAGCTTCCACCTCAGTCCCAGTCGTCTTATCCACGACTGTGACTGTACGTAAACCTGAGGTATGGATGGTGTGCGAAGGGTGGATCTTTGTGCTATGAAAGGTGTTAGGCTGCGTGCACACCGAGCGCGCTTATCATAGTGTGTCGCGTGTTGCTCAACGCTAAGCGTCATGCTAAGCATAACCACTGCTTTGTTGTTAAGCCAGGTGTTCACACCGTCCGCGCTCTGCTACGCTGAACGCCTACCTTACAGCTAACCGAAGCGGCAGGCAACGCGCAGTGTTGGTTAATTGCTTAGCGTTACCTATATAGTATAGCTGGTTCTGACGCTATGGAAGAAGAAATTATTCATGCAGTGTTTCAAAGAGAAGAAATATGGCCCCCAAGACACAAAAACTATAAAAATGTAACTGTTTTGCAAAATATGTGGACTTAAGTATCTACAACAGTTTTATCGCATTCCTACAGTAAACATATACAGTAATATTACTTCTACTGTCACACTTTACTGGGCTTAACATTGTGACAGGATGAAATTGCGTTTGGATTTTATTGTCGGAAGTGTCCGAGGAGAAGTTCGGCTTGCCAGGTTCCCGTAGGTGACCTGCGTCGTTATGAGGATGAAATTATTATGAATACACACACACACCCAGCCCCCGTGCCAATGGAATTTACTAATTATTATTACAATTCCCGACTCTGCCGAGAATCGAACCCGGGACTCCTGTGACCAAAGTCCAGTACGATAACCATTTAGCCATGTAGTCGAACACTTTGTGACAAAGTGCGTAGAATCTCCCAAACTCTGTAATATCGGGTTATAATTTTGCCAATGGAGGGTGGTAACATGATAAATATCCCTCTGCAGGCAAGTATGGGGCTTGGAAGTAAATATTTCTGTTTATGAATTATATTTGTCACGCACTTACTCCACTTTTGTTACGATGATAAATTGTGTATGCTAATTGTAACAATATTGCAAAATACTATTTATAATATTATGATATAAAGAACGTGATTTAGCCGGAAATTTAATTTCAACGTGTTTGCTGGCCGGTGCTCCTAGACAATTGGGAAAATTGCATTTCTCTTAACACTTTTCTGCTACTTGCCACATTTCAGTTGCAGGGTTTGGAGGGTCAAAGGTATTTGTCATTCGTAAGTAATCATAAAATTTATCGCGGTAAAGTCTTGCATCTCTGTACAAACGATGGAATTCTCCGAAAGTAATTCGTTCTTCATTACATTCATGAACCCACTTCTTCTTTCTAATTTTCAATTTTAGATAACTGTTATCCATCAGTAGACTGTTTCTAGTGTACTTGGATAACGGTATTAGGCCTAGTCTGTGACCACCCTAAAACGCCTCGCGCCAAACTAAGCTGAGAGCACGGCGTAGAGTTTTCGGTGTGAACAGCAAGCACGTCCTGCGCTATGCATAGCATTTTACGCTACACGCGACACACTATGCGAAGCGCGCTCGGTGTGCACGCGGCCTTACTGGTAGGATCAATCGTGTTGCAATAGCACTGTCTGGCCCAGTGACTTCTTTTTTTTTCACAACTTTTCCTACACCCTGTGCTATCGTGGTACGAACTCTGTCTCGTATGAGGATTTGGACCCGTTTTAACAGCTCGATGTCCTTTGTGACCCCAATCCTGTGTGAAGGGATGTACGAACTAGTGTGTGTTTCAGCGGGGATTGGTAGTATGGTGTGGTGTATGTAAACGAAGAGTGTATTGGGACACACACAACCCCTCAGTCCCCGAGTTACAATAATTAATTAGACGCAATTGGAGATCTCCGACCCGATCGGACATCGAACAAGCCACCGTTTGAACCGAACGCCACGATGCTAGCCCTTTTTTTTTCCTTTACGTTGCACCGACACAGATAGATCTTACGGCGACCATGGGACAGGAAAGTGCTAGGACTGGGAAAGAAGCAGCCGTGGCCTTATTAAGATACAGCCCCAGCATTTGTCTCGTGTGAAAATGGGAAACCACGGAAAACCATCTTCAGGGCTGCCGACAGTGGGGTTCGAACCCACTCTCTCCGAAATACTGGATACTGGCTGCGCTTAAGCAACTGCAGCTATCGAGCTCGGTTGCTAGCCATTTAGCTAAGGAGACGGACTCATAAGATAATATACTGTATGTTCTTAACTGTTCATCTTCCTATAATGTAATGTTAGTACATTAAAGACTGCAAAAAGTCTAGGATTAAACTTAATGCACATCTTAATTCTCGCTTTAGTATGAATGCCTTGCAATTAAGTATTGTCTCCGCTTTTTAGTGAGGTATGTCTTGTTCTGTTTCTTCCGAACTTATAAATAGTCCAGCGTATAGAGCCTCCGTGGCTCAGGCGGCAGCGCGCCGGCCTCTCACCGCTGGGTACCGTGGTTCAAATCCCTGTCACTCCATGTGAGATTTGTGCTGGACAAAGCGGAGGCGGGACAGGTTATTCTCCGGGTACTCCGGTTTTCCAAGTCATCTTTCATTCCAGCAACACTCTCCACTATCATTTAATTTAATCTGTCGGTCATTAATCACTGCCGCAGAGGAGTGCGACAGGCCTCGGCAGCCGGCACAGTTCATATCCTAGCCGCAAGATGGGGGCTTCATTCATTCCATTCTTGACCCCGTCATTGACTGGAAAACAGGCTGCAGGTTTTCATGAATATTCCAGCGTATGTCAATTATACTGGAGTATAATAATGTGATATATGAAACAGAGCCCGGCCGGGCTGAGTGGCTCAGACGATTGAGGCGCTGTTTTTCTGACTCCAACTTGGCGGGTTCGATCCTGGCTCAGTCCGGTGGTATTTGAACGTGCTCATATACGTCAACGTCGTGTCGGTAGATTTACTGGCACGTAAAAGAAAATGTGCGGGACAAAATTCCGGCACCTCGGCGTCTCCGAAAACCGAAAAAGTAGATCGTGGAAGGTAAAGCAAATAACATTATTGATGATGATGCTTGTTGTTTAAAGGGGCTTAACATCGAGGTCATCAGCCCATTATTATTATTATTATTATTATTATTATTATTATTATTATTATTATTATTATTATTATTATTAAACAGTGCCCGACATTATATCACAGATAGATTATTTAATCTTTGTATCGGGAAAATAAAAATAAAAATGTTGATTGGGTTAGCAAATATAGGCTTATGAGTGATAAAGTTTGGAATTTCTCTAATGAAAATTGTTATATATCGTAGTAGGAAGCCTTCATATCGCAATGTAAAGCAAAACTAATAAAGAAGAATACATTTCACGCTTCTAATTCCTCCAATCAAGAAACACGCGAGTTAACTAACTTATGCCGAATACGACTTTGTGAACATCAGTTTTTTAATCTATCTTCTGTCATAATGAACATCTGATTTCCGTCCAGTTAATCATTAATCTAATTCTCCGAAAACCGCCAGAAGTATCTAATAGGACGTATAAACTATAGAATTATTATTATTAATCTAACCTAAGGTTACATAAATAATTTATTATAATGAAAAAGGTGATGAAGAAGAAGAAGAAAAAAAAATATGACAACGACACCGACACTTTAAAGAACGCCTCTGTTGAACAGCTTGTGAATGTGCATTGAGAGCCTATCCAGTAGCTGTGCCTTTATACTATCTGTAGGTAAATGTAGGGGCTGTACCTTCATTGAGTCCATGGCCGCTACCTTACCAATTCTAGGCCCTTTCTCATCCTTGCTAGGTTCGGACCCCACTGTCGGCAGCCCTGAAGATGGTTTTAAATGGTTTCCCATTTTCACACCAGGCAAATGCTGGGGATGTATCTAATTAAGGCCACGACTGCTTCCTTCCCATACCTAGACCTTTCCTATGCCATCGTCGCCATAAGACCTATCTGTGTTGGTGCGACGTAAAACAAATAGCAAAAAATACCTTCCTTGCGACACCGGAAATCCTTCAATGTGTTCATGATTCGTTAAACCAATAGAAGGAAAAACCCACAACCTGTAGGTGTGCATTTGCCAGCAATGATTTGCGTCTTGGAGCAAGATTAGTACTCTAGGGCATTATGCCTATAACAGCAAGCCAGGGTAACGTTCTCGACTAGAACAGAACAATTAAACTTATCGAGGATTTATCTTTTTCTTTGGCAATGCATCTGGTAAAAATTTCGTGTGGCTATTTCTAGCCGAGTGTAGCCCTTGTAAGGCAGACCCTCCGATGAGGGTGGGCGGCATCTGCTATGCGTAGGTAACTGCGTGTTGTTGTGGTGGAGGATAGTGTTATGTGTGGTGTGTGAGTCGCAGGGATGTTGGGGACAGCACAAACACCCAGCCCCCGAGCCATTGGAATTAACCAATGAAGGTTAGAATTCCCGACCCGTTCGGGAATCGAACCCGGAACCCTCTGAACCGAAGGCCAGTACGCTGACCATTCAGCCAACGAATCGGACAATGCATCTGGTTGAAGAGACACATGATCCAGAAGTTGAATTGAGAGTGTATCCATACGAAATTATTGTAAAATAAAATAAAATATTTCGTTACGATGATTTAAATAAAGTGCCACGGATTTAGAACCCCATTATCCGCGTGAATTACCAAACTAGTTTTAGTCAGTACGTTGAGGTACTAGCTATAGTTGTTATTGTCCAAGGACTCAAGAAGCATATGAATTAAAATTTGTCAGTCAAACATTGGATTCCATTTAATTAGTTTTTCTGATTTCAATTATGTAAATATGTTATTTTCTTTACGTCGCACTAATTACATTTTTACGGTTTTTGGAGACGCTGATGTGACCGAATATAGTCCTACAGGAGTTCTTTTACGTAATAGTAAATCTGCCGATACGAGGCTGACGTATTTGAGCACCTACAAATACCACCGGACTGACGCAGTAAGATGGGTTCAGAAGGACATCACCTCAACCGTCCGAGTCACTCAGCCCGTCAATGAAGTAAAAAGGTTTGGATTGTGCTCTTTACAGAGGGCACAACGGAATCCTTCATAACCTTACAAATATAGACTGAAAAGTCGGTTCAGTGTAACGAAGGTTAGTAGAGAGATTATACAAAATAAGTAAATATGTTCCAGGCGTCTAAGCATCAAAACCCTTACAACTAATCCACAGGAACATTAGTTCACTGTAGGAATTGACAAGGTAGGTCTTAAGTTTTTGCATTTACTTTTAAGGAAAGCTTTATATTCTGCTTAACGGATTACCATAACTGTCTATTACAAGCGAAGTCCCGCGTTCACTTCATTGGACCGACATGATTAGTGTGCGTATGAATAAATTCCTACCCATAAGACATTACTTCGAATTGCAAAACTAAAATTTTAACCTCTCTTCCAATCTCTAATTATCTTGGTGGACGCTGGGGTGTCTGAAATTTATCGCTCATGAGGTACTTTTAACGTACTGAAAGCCAGCACGGAATTGTCCCATTTTAACCACCCTCAAATGTAATGTACATCTGTTAAGATCGACCCGGCCTTTGTGCGTGAAAAGAAAGCGTACATCTAACCAACAGTGTCACGCTGGCCGGCGTGATTGCATCATTTGACGAGTAGGAGATATTTGTTTATGTTGAATAATGTGCTGAAAAAAATATGATAAAGTCATACTGGAATGGATAGCATGTTGAAGTTTGTACCGGCGGCAATTAAATTAAGTGAAATAACGTGCATGGGAATTCACTTTACCTTGACTCGACACACCAAAGTGATCGTCGCCGTAGACGGCGATCTCTGTTCAGTCAACCGGCACCGGAAGAGAAGACCATGTGTTACGTATTCGAGCGCGGCAACAACTGTCCGCTTCCTTCACACACGACAGTGTTGCGCATGCGCTGGGGCGCGCACGCGATTGATGTTAAACTTGACTCCGTCAATACGTCCATTGATAATTACGTCGAGGGTAAAATAAGGGCGAACACCAACCACTAAATAGAAATTAGTCCCTTTGCCTGTAAGTACGATATAATAGTGGATGCAGATGATGAAAGAAAAGGCAGGATATACAGTATGGAAATTAAACTACATTACCGTAACACGAATCCTAGATAAAGCTGAGATTAACCGCATAGTTACTGGACAATATGTGACAACAGCTTGAGAATGCCAACTGTCATTAACGCCAGATTTCCTGATCAGTGAATTGAATGAACCTGAATTGGGTAAAATGAATAAAGGCCCCATTATAGTTGCTGTAGTTTTAGACCAACCGTGCAGCTCGGTTTTCAAGTTTACGGTTTCAAATCGCAGCAGGTGCCGATGAACATTCAAAAGTGTTCGAATATAATTATAGAACAAGTAAATTGAGTTGGTTAGAAATTTAGTAACAGCACTCACGATAGTTTTCGAGGTTCACTTAACGTGGTCGGTAAACGATTTTATTTCTTCACGTTTCTCTTTCCTCCAACCTCAGTGGCGCAGTAGGTTAGCTGTTGTTATTATGTTCCTTCGATAACGGGTTCGATCACGGCTGAAGTAACAATAATAATAATAATAATAATAATTTTATTGGTCTTACGTTCCACTAACTACTTTTTCGGATTTCGGAGACGTCGAGGTGCCGGAATTTTGTCCCGCAGGAGGTCTTTTACGTGCCGGTAAATCTACTGACACGAACCTGACGTATTTGAGTTCCTTCAAATACCACCGGACTGAACCAGGATCGAACCTACCAAGCTGGGCTCGGAAGGCCAGCGCCTCAACCATCTGAGCCACTCATCCCGGCAAACCCGGTTGAAATCAATGGAGTTTGAGGGTGTTACAGTGGCACAACACTCCATGGCTTTCGACACCTTAAATAACTCCCTTTCTTTGTTTCCTGGACTTACCCCCATAATCGTAGGTCGGCAGAATGAGAAGCATAGTTTTATGGCCGAAAGCTCTTTCTGACGTCAACCCCATGTGAAGGGAAGTGTCGTCGACTAAATCGTGATTCTGTAGTGGTTGATAGCGTGGTAAATAAAGAACAGTGGAAAAAAATCTGACATTTCTGTGGCCCTTAAAAAACGATAATAACTAAAATAGGTCAACAAAAGTGGTATGAGGGCTGGAACGGCGTCCACTCAGCCTCGGGAGGTCAACTGAGTAGAGGGAGTTTGATTCCCACCCCAGCCATCCTCGAAGTGGTTTACCGTGGTTTCCCGTTTCGCCTGGAGGCGAATACCGGGATGGTACCTAACTTCAGGCCACGGCCGCTTCCTTCCCTCTTCCTTGTCTATCCCTTCCAATCTTCCCATTCGACCACAAAGTCCCTGTTCAGCACAGCAGGTGAGGCTGCCTGGGCGAGGTAGTGGTCCTACTTCCAGTTGTATCCCCCGACCCAAAACCTCACGCTCCAGGACACTGCCCTTGAGGCAGTAGAGGTGAAATCCCTCGGTGTGTCCGAGGGAAAAACCAATTCTGGAGAGTAAACCGATTAAGAAAGAAAGAAAGAATGAAAGAAAGAAATAAAGAAACAATAACATTCATTTTTAATTGTTTTCTGCTTTACGTCGGATGATACCAGCTATAAGTTAATAATAATGCTATTTGTTTTACGTCCCTGTAACTACTTTTACAGTTTTCGGTGACGCCGAGGTGCCAAAATTTTGTCCCGCTGGAGTTCTTTAATGTAACGGTAAATCTTCCGACAAATAGCTCACCTATTTGAGCACCTTCAAATACCACCGGGTTGAACCGGGATCGAACCCACTAACTTGAGCTCAGAAGGCCAGCGCTCTGCCACCTAAGCTACATAGCATTGCAACAATAATATAAAGGCATTCTTACGTTTATGGAACAATCAATTTGTGACTTGTGGCATGATTGGTGGAGGCAATAAAATTATTGCGTGCTACCAAGCCAAGG
Source organism: Anabrus simplex (assembly GCF_040414725.1). Taxonomy (NCBI): domain Eukaryota; kingdom Metazoa; phylum Arthropoda; class Insecta; order Orthoptera; family Tettigoniidae; genus Anabrus; species Anabrus simplex. The sequence goes on from NC_090267.1 coordinate 299,733,191, forward strand.
CAATAAAGATGTTCTCGATACTACTCAGAAGGTCGTGAGTTACACTGCCTGGCAGAATTTATGAACGCGACTTTCACATTTGGAGAGATCTTGGGGCCCAGGACACTGAGGTTCCGGCCATCTAACCTACACTACATAAGAGCAGCAGCTAAGTTACTGCGGGCAAAGACGACCAGGCATATCGCTTAGACACGAGGTTACGAATGAGGAAAATCGGTACCTTTCACTATTATGGATATTCCTGACCCGATTGAAAATGCTTTTTCTTTTACAATAAACTTTCTTTCTTTCTTTCTTTCTTTCTTTCTTTCTTTCTTTCTTTATTGCTTAATTCGTTTACCCTCCAGGGTTGGTTTTTCTCTCGGACTCAGTGAGGGATCCCACCTCTACAGCCTCAAGGGTAGTGTCTTGGAGCATGATTATTTGGATCGGTAATACAACTGGGGAGGATGACTAGTGCGTCGCCCAGGTGGCCTCACCTGCTATGCTGAACAGGGACCTTGTGGCGGGGGTGGTAAAATTGGAAGGGATAGACAATGCAGAGGCAGGGAAGCGGCCGTGGACTTAAGTTAGGTTCCGTCCCGGCATTTGCTTGGAGGAAAAGTGGGAAACAACAGAAAACCACTTCGAGGATGGCGTAGGTGGGAGTCAAACCGCCCTCTACTCTGTTGACTTCTCGAGGCTGAGTGGACCCCGTTGCAGCCTTCGTACCACATTTCAAATTTCGTGGCAGAGCCGGGAATCGAACTCGGGCCTCTGGGGGTGGCAGCTAATCACACTAACCACTACACCACATAGGCGCACTACAATAACCTTATTGACCTAAATAAATAACCTTACAGTCTTCGATGTAGACAACATAGTCGCACGCCACCATAAACCATTCTGAAGTTTAATAATAATAATAAATAATAATAAATAATAATAATAATAATAATAATAATAATAATAATAATAATAATAATAATAATAATAATACTTTCTTAACCCTTAAATGCGCAAGTTATTACTTCTTTTAAATATGATGGTTTTTAACTTCAAAAGTCAGAAGAATATATTTTAAATTATCAAAATAAATACCTTTTATTTATTTGGATCAGTCAAAAAGGTTACGAGTTTTGAATGGTTTACGTACCGGAGTATGCACAGCTGTACGATTACTTTAACTCTGCCACACGTCAACCTTAGAGATGTCCTTGCTCACGAATTCTCTGAGTTAAACAAAATTTTATTTGTTTTACTTTAATGTTTAAACTTTACACTTCACTCCAGCTGATTAACAAGATTGAATGAAAATCTACAGCCTGTTTCCGGTCGTTTGACCGAGTCAGGAATGGAATGAATGAAGCCCCATCTAGCGGCGAGGATAGGAATTGTCCCGGCTGACGAAACCTGTCGCACTCCTCTGGGGCAATGATTAATGACTGACGTATGAAATGAAATGATATTGGAGTGTGTTGCTGAAATGAAAGATGACAGGGAAAACCGGAGTACCTGGAGAAAAACCTGTCTCGCCTCCGCTTTGTCCAACACAAATCTCACATGGAATGACCGGGATTTGAACCAGGGAACCCAGCGGTGAGAGGCCGGTACGCTGCCGCCTGAGCCCCGGAGGCTGTAGCAAGAAGAATCATACAATAAAAGATTGTTCAATTTTCTTTCCCAATTCCAGTTCTTTCATATCCATCGTCATGTCGCCTATAATCTAGTTAGTGTGACTTTAAACATAGGCCTATAGGTCTAACATTATTATATTATTATTATTATTATTATTATTATTATTATTATTATTATTATTATTATTAAGATTCTTCTTCGTCTTCTTATTCTGTTTACGCTCCACGGTTGGTTTTTCCCTCGGACTCGGCGAGGGGTTGCACCTCTATCGCCTCAATGGCAGTGTCCAGGAGCGTGAGACATTGGGTCGCTGGATACAACTGGGGAGGATCACCATTACCTCACCCAGGCGGATTCACCGGCTATGCTGAACAGAGGCTTTGGGGGGAGATGGGAATATTGGAAGGGATAGACAAGGAAGTGGTCGTGGCCTTAAGTTAGGTACCATACAGGCATTTACCTGGAGGAGAAGTGGAAAACCACGGAAAACCACTTCCAGGATGGCTGAGGTGTGGAATCCAAACCACCTCTACTCACTTGACCTCCCGAGCCAGAGTGGACCATGTTCCAGCCCTCGTACCACTTTTCAAATTTCGTGACAGAGCCGGGAATCGAACCCGGGCCTCCGGGGGTGGCAGCTAATCAGACTAACCACTACACAACAGAGGCGGACCATTAATATTATTACGAAACTAAATTACTCCCATGTCGGATAAGGGACGAAACACTTAATGGTTAAAACCTGTTTTCAATTCTAATTCGTTAGTCTATAATGATCACCGAGCTCGATAGCTGCAGTCGCTTCAGTGCGGCCAGTATCCAGTATTCGGGAGATAGTAGGTTTGAACCCCACTGTCGGCAGCCCTGAAAATGGTTTTCCGTGGTTTCCCATTTTCACACCAGGCAAATGCTGGGGCTGTACCTTAAGGCCACGGCCGCTTCCTTCCCACTCCTAGCCCTTCCCTGTCCCATCGTCGCCATAAGACCTATCTGTGTCGGCGCGACGTAAAGCAAGTACCAAAAAAATAAAAGTCTATAATGATCAACAAATTTGCTATAGTTCGAGAGAGCTGGAGAATATTGAAAGTAGAAGAACCAACTGGAATAGCAAGCGTCTACAAGGTTACCTCTGTGTGTGTGTGTGTGTGTGTGTGTGTGTGTGTGTGTGTGTGTGTGTGTGTGTGTGTGTGTGTGTGTGTGTGTGTGGGTGGGTGGGTGGGTGGGTGGGTGGGTGGGTAGTTAGGTGATGGTGGAGAAAGAGGATAGTAATGTGTGTGCAATGGGGCAGCTACTGCGACAAGATGCGTGTCCTCAAGTTTCCATGAAGATCCACACGATGTGTGCTAGGATTACTTCTTTACAAACTTGGACTGATACACTTGTGAGTGATGTGTGCTAGACTAAATATCGCTCACCTTATGGTAGGCCCACTAGAGGAAGATTTTGTTTTTGTTTTTTATATTAGCAGACACGTTTCCTACAGTCAACATCTCCACTAAATACATCTCGGAAAAATTGTGGGCAGGCAGAACAAATCTTCTTCAAACATGACATAACCAGCTGAATGCTTACCAACCGGACACAACTCGGACTGGATCACATGGAGATCACTGAAAAGGTTAAGCAGTCACGAGCGAGACATCGGGAAGTGCAGACGTGTGAGTAAGACGAGGTGCGCAATATGGGAATAACGCTACAGCAATACAGGATGAGAATTGGAAGATGGCATGGTGCAAGAGGGAGTTGGAAGGAAGGTGGATCTGAGAGAGGGAGAGAAATTAGTGGTTATAAAGGACGGTTGGAGATTATGTTGTGTGCGGCGGTGATTGCGACAATGCTGGTGGTAGGAGGTATAGAAATGAACCCGGGGCCAAACCAGGGACCGTTCGGATGGGAGGAACTTGAAGAGATCAAGAGAGTGGTGAAGGAAGCGAGTAAAGGAGATGAAATAAAGGAAATGATGCAGGAACACCAGGCAAACCAAACGCAGGAGATGAAGGACTTAAAAAATTTTATAAAAGAAGAAATTGGTGGGCTAAATGGTAAGGTAGTGGAGATAGAAGATGAGTTGGGGAGCTTGAAAAAGAAGGTGGTGGTACTGGAAGAGAAACTGACAGCAATGAAGAGAGAAGTGAGGTTAGCGAGGAACGAATCAGCAAGAAAAAATGTGTTTGTGTATGGTGTACCTGAGGAAGGAACAGAATCAAAAGTCGAATTAGTATTGAAAGTGGTGGACATAGTTTCGAACAAAATGAAGATAAATTTTTCTGAAGTTGATATAGATGATATAATATAGAGTAGGAAGAAACAAGGGTCATAGGCCGGTGAAGTTAAGGCTAATTTCAACCCTGATGGCAGATATAATTCTTAGGAATGCTGGAAATCTAAAAGGATCGAACATTTATTTGAAAGCTGAGACAGATAAAGAAGACAGGATGCGGTTGGATGTCTATAAGCGGCATATTTGGCGGGCTAGAGCTCATGGATTGCGAACCAAGATTGTGGGGAGGTGTCTGGCAATTTCAGGCAGAAATTGGTCGCGATCGTGGACTCAGGAGGAACTGCTGAGGCTGGAGAAATGTGAGGAGGAAATGAGTTGCAGAAATCGAGAGCAGGGCGACATCAGTATGGAGAAGGAAGAGAGAAGACGGGACTGCGGTGTCAGCGGTCAGGTGGCGGAGACAGCAGAGTCCTTGGTGAGTCAGAATAACCCAGGAAGGAGTGAATCAACAAGTAGGACACTAGACCGAAGTGAAGTGGATACAGGTAGTGAAGAGGTGACGGGAAGGGAAAGCAGTCAGGGTAGTGACTCAACCTCCCCGAATAAGAGAAATGCAGAAAGAAACCTGGAGAGAAAACAGGCGTTGAATAAGGCGAGATCGTTAAGTTTAAAAGATCTATGGGGTGGGAAGAAAGGCTCTGGCACGGAAAAGGGGGAGACTGGGGGGGAGAAGAAAGGGAGGGAAGGGGAGAGTAACGTGGTGGAGCCAAAAGGAAGAATTACGAGAAGTAAGGGGGGAAGTGGTGAAACGCAGAAGGATAGAGAGGGAGGGGGAGGAAATAAATAACTAGAGATGGCGATAGGGGTGCTGAATATTGAGGGGTTGATGGGGAAGTTAGGGAATATGGAAATTTTGGATCTAGTGAAAGATTTTGAGATAATTGCGCTAGTAGAGACGTGGTTAGGGAAAGGGGTTGAAATTACATGGGACGGTTATAGAGTAGTTAACGTGTTAAGAAAAAAAATAGGGAAGAGAGGCCGAAACCCAGGGGGCATAGTAGTTTTAATAAGAAATGAGGTAGCGGAATGGGTGGAGACGTTACAGACTGGGGTAGAAGGGGTAGTGTGGCTGAGAGTACAAATGCGGAAGGGGGCAACGGAAGCAATTTGTCTGGCACTGCTGTATAACCATCCGAGCGATTCAGTTTATGCTAATAAATATTTTTTGACGAATTGATTGAAGAAATAAATACAATTAAAGGGATATATGTAGAAGATGGGATGATCTTATTGGGGGATTGGAATGCGAGAGTGAGCAATAGGGTACCGGTGTACGGGAAAGAAGTAAAAGTAGAAGGGGAACTGCAAAGGAAGAGTAAGGATAATATTGTAAATAGTTATGGAGAAAGGTTATTAGAGCTGTGTGCTATAGAACATTAATTTATTTTAAATGGGTGCATGAAGGGGGATAGTGTGGGAGATTTGACGTATATTACATCAAATGGAGGAAGTGTAGTGGATATAGGAATAAGATCAGAGATAGCGTTAAGGAGAATAATAAGTTTTGAGGTGTTAGAATGTGGGTTAACGGAACATATGCCTATCAAAATAAAATTGAGAACTTTGGTTGCTGATGAGAAGGGAAAGATGGAGGAAAGTAGGGATAGATATAGGAATGGAGGATGGAAGTATATATGCGATGACAATACTAAAGAGAAATTGGGACGGCATTTGAAAGAGGAGGGAGATATATTAAGGGTAGGAATTGAAGTATATATGCGATGACAATACTAAAGAGAAATTGGGACGGCATTTGAAAGAGGAGGGAGATATATTAAGGGTAGGAATTGAAAGGGCGGCAGAAGGGAACGACATGGATAGCGTGGTAAAATAAATAGAACTCCCTGTGTGGAGGGTGGGAAAGAAAGTAAGGAGGAGGGTAGAGGTAAGAAAGAATGAAATGAATGGATGGTTTGATGAAGAATGCAGGAGAAAACGTGAGGTTGTAATGAGAGCCCTAGCGGAGTTTAGGAAGGAGGGTGAGCAAGAAAAGAGGAAGGAATATTGTAAATTGAGAAGGGAATATAAGGATGTATTGAATGAGAAGAAAAGAGGATGGAAGGAGGCGGAAGCTAATAAAATAAATAGTTATTGTAGAGAGAAGAAATTTGAGAGGCTATGGGAGGTAATAAACAAGATCAGAAGAACGAAACAGGTGGGGAAGGGGGATAAAATAGGAGAAAACGAGTGGCTTAGGCATTTTAAAAGGCTTTTAGAAGGGGAGGGGAAATTGGGTAGAGAATTAGACAAGTCATATATAGGAAGTGAATTGGAGGTAGGCATTACAATTTTGGATGGGGAGATAACAAGCCAGGAGGTAATTAGAGTATTAAAAAATGCTAGACCCAAGGCTGCAGGAGGTGTGAACGATATTGCCAATAGTGTATGGAAGGAGGTTGGGGCAAATGAATCGATGTTGAGGGGGATCGTGAAGTTCTTCAATAGGTTGCTGGAAAAGGGGAAATTTCCCAGAGAATGGAGGAAGGGGGTATTATGCCCTATTTATAAAAATAAAGGAGCTAGGAGCGATCCTAACAACTATAGAGGAATTACACTCCTAGACACGTTGTCGAAGGTGTACACATGGTGTTTGGCGAATAGGATAACAAGTTGGGCGGAACAGTACGGTAGGATATCTGAGATCCAAAATGGATTTAGGAAAGGAAGGTACACAGTCGATAATGTTTGGATTCTGGACACTTTGATTACAAAGTATGTGAGGATAGCAGGGCGTAAATTATATGTAGCAGCGATTGATTTAGAAAAAGCCTTCGATACGGTCAGTAGGGAGGCGCTATTTTTGAGACTAAGGGAGGTTGGAATGTCAAAAAAATGAGGGTGGCAATACAGACAATTTATGAGGAAGTGTTTGTGATGATTAAATTGCAGGATGGAAGGTTGAGTAAGTGTTTCGAATCGAAGAGTGGGGTGAGACAGGGGTGTAAACTATCCCCGATATTATTTATATTATTTATATTATTTATATTATTTATAAATAATATTTTAGAGGGTCATGGTGGAGAGGCATGGCAGTGCCCTTGGATAGGAAAAATGGAGGTTCCGGGGTTGTTATTTGCGGATGACCTATTGATTTTGGCGTTGACGGAAAGTGGATTGCAGAAAGGGTTGGACAAGGTAGTTGAGTATACTAGGAAGTGGTCTCTCAAAGTAAATGCAAGGAAGACTCAGATAATGGTATGTAGGAAAAGGGGTGGGAGAAAGAATAAGGAAGTTTGGAGGCTAGACCAGGAAAAAATTAGACCAGGAGGAAAAATGGAGTATCTAAGTGTAATAATTAGTAAGAATGGTTCTTGGAAAAATCAGTGTAGGAACGCAAAATTCAAAGGTAGAGGAGCACTTGCGGTAGTGGGGGTTTTAGAGAAGAAATTCCCAGATGTTAAATACAAAATTCAGAAAACGGTGTTCAAATCACTGGTAATGGGCAAAATGCTATTTGGGGTCGAAGTATGGGGAATGGAGGAGGGTAGGGGTGAACTAAACCAGGTGATGGTGAAATTTAGTAAGATTATGATGGACCTACCGAACTGTACAGCCAATGCCGGTGCCAGATTAGTCTGTAAAGAATCCATAGAGGTTGAAATAGCTAAGAGGGTGTTTAAGTATTGGATTAGATTGGAGGAAGGGAAGGGCGGGGCATTTGTACAAGAAACGTTTAATTTTCAGAAAGGTATGACGAATGAAAGTTACTGGGTGAATAAGTGCAAAACATGGTTACAACAGGTTGGTTTGGGGGAATATGGAGAGGCCTGGGGGGGGGGGGGTGGTAGGAATAAATGGGTATGGGAGAGGATAAAGGGAAGACTACTAGATATTGAAAGACAGAGCTTAATAGGGGAATGTAGAGAGAGAGTCTCTTTATCAGTATTAAATAAATTGGTGGAAATAATAAACCCGAAAACGGAGTTTGAGGGTAGAAGGGATAAGAGAGATTTGTATTGGTGGGTATTGGGGGTTCCGAGGAACAGGGGATGGGTAGGCAGTGAGAATAGTGATAGATGTGTGTTATGTGGAGGGATGTGGGAGGATCTGCCGAGCTTTGGAGGAGATAAAGTTTAAACTACTAAGTAAGAAGGAGCTGGATTTGATAGGGGAAAGTTATAAGATGACATCTTGGTTATGTAGAGAGTGGGAGAAAGGAACGAATATAGCGAAATTCTTAAATGTGGCCAGAGCTAGATTTATAAAGAAATTGAGGGAGTAACAGGGGATGTGCAGATAATGTGGTTCTTGCCGAGGGAGGAAGGGGGAGGGCATTCTGCTCAGAGGAATGAATATCCGCCCTGAGCAGATGCGGGAAGGGGATGATATCAGAAAAGGGGGCTGTAGTGTTAGGGGAAAGGGGGTGAGCACCTTGCCCTGTGGAAAAGGTGATCCGCCTGGGGCAGGGTGTTGGGAAGTAGATAGGGAAGTAGTAGGATGGGAGAAGGTGATAGATTACTGACTTGAGGAATATGAGAGCAAAGGTGTTTAAGAGAATAGTTGGTAACAAGGGAAAGACTGAGAAAATTGGGTAAGAGTTGAGAATAGGGGAGGTTGAATTGGCTTGAGGGTAGTGTAAATTTAAGAAGCTGTTATATAGTTTAAGTTTACCGTGGATGGTTGTAATGAAGCTTAGGTAAAAAAATAAGTAGTGAGATGGCTGAGCGAACTAATGAACTTGGAATGGAGTACTATTTGTTTGTGTGTATATGAGGTGTAAAAAAAAGTATTTGTGTGAGGAGGGAGGATAAAGATCGTGTGTGTAATAGTAATTTAGATAGATTAAGGGGGACTGTAGTTAAGGAGAAAATGTTGGCAGTATAAAAATTAAGTTTAACAGTTTGAGGCAAGTGTGGTGTTGTAGATTGTGAAGACTGAGTGAACTGATGGACTTGGAATGGAAACTGTCTGTTTGCGTGTAAGTGAAAAGAAAAATTGTTGATGTTTAAGTCTTAAGTTTAAGAAGGTGAGATGTAGTGGGTGAGAATAGTGCGAGAGAGGAGAAGGTGGCGTATCAAGGGAAGAGGGAGGGGTTGGGGCTTGACCCAACCCAAGGAAGCTAGGCTTTAGCATGTCTGCACGGCAAGAAAAGAAAAAGAAGAGGGAAGGTAGTGAGCTGACAATGAACAGAGAAGGTGTGACGTATATAGCGGAAGTGTGTGACAAGCCATGTGATGGGTCTGGTTTCCGCCAAGCTGGCTTGTCACACATGGTAGGTAAGGAATACATTGTCAGCAGGTGTAGGTGAGAAATAAGATCAGTTCTCACGTGGCGAGGCTGGTCCCTGCGATCAACGGGTTGGTGGGCATGTATTCCATACCAGGGCTGACGCAGAGACCAGTCTACTATTTTTTTCTCTAGGTGTTTGGTAGGAATAGGGGAATAGGGAAATAGGGTAATTTGTAGTGCGGTGCTTCCTGCACGTTTGCCGGCTATCCGCGTGCGTGTGGAAGGACACTGAGTAGATTTAGAGGTAAATAATTTAGCTAAGTAGTTTTAGGAGAGATGTAGTGCCTAGTGTTTGTTTGTTTGTTCTTTTTGTTTTTGGGTTTCGCTCTGTCTGTCTTTATTACCTGTAAAGCCGATGGTGTATTCTAGGGTGGGTAATAAAGATATGTATGATGATGATGATGATGATGATGAAAAGGTTAAGAACAGGTGTTGGAAATTTTAAGGACCTAATGAAACGGGGATATTTGGATGTATCACCGGTTAAGTGCCATTTCTTCCAGCAACAAATTTCCTTAAAACACGTGCCATTTCGTCTAGCTCGGCTTTACAAATTATTACACAAGTTAATAAGTGCCATCTCGTCCAGACGAAATGTTGACAAGGGTTGAGGCAGTGCAGGTAGTCGGAGGTCAATGACCCCTGCGCTTACGTGCACAACCACAGGCTGCGGGATTTCCCACCCACCCCTGCTGTGAAATTCAATTCGTCCCCTCCCCACCTTTGTTTATGAACAGAGACTTAATTCGTTCGAATGATCTCTATGAATTAACATCTTTGTTAATTATGGAGTTTTCAACCACCACAAGGGGCCAATCTAGTTTATTACTTAACGGGTATCGGTATACGGTTAGGAATGAGAAGTGCGGTGAAGTTGTGTGGCGTTGTGTTAGTCGTCCTTGTAGTGGAAAAGTGTTTACTATAAACCGAGAAATTATTAAAGAAGAGATCCATAGTACTTGTGTTCCTGATGTGGCTGCACAAGAAGTCCACAAGGCTATGACACAGAGAAAGAGGAGAACCCGCGAAGAAACTGATAAATCTATTTCACAGGTAGGTTTATATTTTTATTAGTGACAATATTTACGCCCCAGACTCTAGGACTCCGCCCACTGGCTTTTAAATGGACATATATTAATTTAAACTGTATTTGAACTCTTTGCAAATCCTGAGGCTGAAGGCCGAAGGAAGTAAACTAGCGAATTGAGTTTGCATTTCGCGAGTTTACATTCTGCGAGCGACGTCTTGCTGGATAGACAGACAGAAATTGAGATAAAGGTTGATTCGACTTCTACGACGTAAAATACATGAAATTATGCCAAAATTTCACTATTCCAAGTAACGTACATAACTCTTATTTTATTTATATAGATAGCATAGTTAGTTCCTCTTGGTTTCAGATTTTTGACGACGAATTCAAACCTCTTCTACAATCCGAATTTGAACTAGTTACCAGAATTCCTCAGTTATATAACTGCAAGTCTACTCTCCATAGACAGCGAAGGTATGCTCAAGGAATTCAGGCTGAACTCAATCACAGAGATGAAGCTTGAGTTGGATTCACAACGGTTGAACATGGCAAATGGAAATAATTTCTTATTAGCTGACGACTGTGATGGTGAGCGGATACTTATATTTGCCAGATCCACAGGAAAAAACTGCATTAAAAGAAAATAAGAAATTTATCATGGATGGCTCTTTTAAGAGTGTTAGCAAACAATCTTCTCAGTTGTCCATCCATGTAGATTTAGGAAGCACTGTGGAAGAAACACAAGTAACCCCCGTAGTTTTCACATTACTTCCTGACAAGAGAAAGTCAACTTACATTCGCCTGTTTAACGCCATTCTTCGGGTGATTCCAGACTGGTCCCCCGAAACGAATCAAACCAAACCCCAAGGCATTACAGCTCCTGAAGGGCCTTGGCCTACCAAGCTACCGCTCTTCATCTCGAAGGCCTGCAGATTACGAGGTGTCGTGTGGTCAGCACGACGAATCTTCTCAGCCGTTATTCTTGGCTTTCGAGACCGGGGCCACTATCTCACCGTCAGATAGCCCCTCAATTCTAATCACGTAGGCTGAGTGGACCTCGAAGGTCCCCTGAGACAGTAAACCCAGATTTCGAAGCTGGAGTGATCGAGACAACAACACTGTATTTCCTGGTGCAGAATTTCATGGGTTTTTTTTTCACAAAGTCTATGGAGGAGTGTACAAACCCTTGAGCTTGCCAAAGTTAACAATACACGCCAGGAAATACGAGATTCTGTGAGAATGTGCGCTGCTCTGGCCTTTTTAAAGACGACAAATGTGGAGGAAGGCTGGCAGTGTTGCTGTAGCACATGAGAAACTCAATGAGTTGTTTGACTATTTCATTGGCCAGTGGTTAGAAATCCCTCATTTCCCAATTGATGCATGGAATTGTACCAGCGGGCGACATCGAACCAACAACGCTGTGGAAGGATGGAACCATCGCTTGAATGCAATTGTAGGCAAACCACACCCTCGAATAAAATATCTAAGTATGACACTAAAGAAAGAAGGAGAATATTCTGACACGAAAATAATCAGGATTGACCTAAATTTAGAAGGTCTAAAGAGGAGAAACAAGTACACTGTAATGGACAACAGAATAGAAAGAGACATCGAAAAACTGGAGAAGTCACGAGACATGGAAAAGTTTTTGAGGAACGTCTCTTACATAATTAAAATGGATTAAGAGGAATAAAAATATTACTGATTTGCATCATCGGACAACGCATTAGCTGCTGCATACATTGTACACACTGTAGATATTTGTAGACACAAAACTTGACAAGGCTGAAAGACCACTTTTAGCATTGCCAGATTTGGTTTGGGTTTGTAATCAAACCTTTGTAGTAATGTGAAAATTGGCTGAACGTGACTTCATGGCAGTCTCGAGGAACGCAGTTAATGGTGGGTAAATTATCTTATATTTAATTCCGTTTCGAACTTTTTGTCCACTGAATTACTTTTTTATTGTAAGTCCGATTTTGATGATTGAGGTGTCAAATTAAAGGGAACTTTCCCTAGCTGTTTTGAAAGGACATGGTTTCCTTAAATTCCCTTAGGGCCCCTCCCCCCAAAGCCCTTCAAAGTCCCCATGTAATTTTAATGAGTAAACAAATATTTCTGCTTGATATATGATAAGATATTTATTTAAACAGATGGTTTAGTAATGCAATTTTGTATATATTTTAATTATGACCTGATTTGTGAAAATATTTTAAATGTGTTGTTTACGTTATAAGCATTTCATTGTAAAATATAGTTGACTGGTGGCAAACGAGCGGAGCGAGTAACGTCCTTTATTACAAACATAGAAAAATTACTAAACAAGGAACGCAATGAAATGAAACAGTAATTGTAGACTTGTCAAACTGTCAATCATAGGTTTTTGACGAAATAGCACTGGTGGGCCGGTAGAGAGTTAACCACCTGCGTCTGTTCGTGGAATTAAGACGAAATGGCACGACACGGTATTACCACTGTGTGAATGCGGAGAGGTGCAGACTACCAAGCATCTATGTCAGTGCTCGTGTTACCCTGATTCTTGCAGTGAGAAGGATTTGCTCAAGGTACAAGGAAATGCAACCGTAGTTGCTCGTTTAATATCATTTTGGTACATGTGTTGTAACAATTTGATGAATACTAAAAAATAAAATCCTGAATAATATTCTAAATATGTAAATAAATGATATTACACAAAAACTTCATAAAATACTTGAAATAAATTAAATTAATAAAAATAGTTAATCGAAATGTCCGTAGTACGGGCGCCAGAGTTCACCAGAATGGATCCCTCGAATTTAGATAGAGCATGATAAACTTTATATCCCAGGGCGTGTACATAATGCTGCGTACTGGTACATCTGCTTCAGGCCTTACCTAACCTTCTGAAAACGGCTAAATAGGTAGGAACTGCACCTAGGTTCATCAATAACTCCACTGATTCTAAAATATCTAACTATATTCTTAATAAAATCCGTGCATGAGCACCTCATGAATACACCAAAATACACTGGAAGACTACATATTTACAACAACAATGAAAACAGTGGGAAAACGAAAGCGAGAACTAAGCCACCATTTGTAGTTAGTTCGTTCAACAATGTACATATATGTATATAAGAACCCTTCACTGTCTCTATATCAATACGACTTGCCAATTCTCATAATCGACATTTATAATATCACACAGATACTGACCTCGTAATACTGTGTTCACAGACTTTAACACTTGTTGTAAAGATACATACATTTGAGCAACACACGCTTGTCGATCCTGAACATAAATTATGGAAAGTCTGAGATAGCTTTCACCAACATATACTGCCAGGCCGCCACAAGTGTTACAATATTTAACTTGTCGATCATCCACTTTCCACGAACATAACAAGACTACGTTCCACGAACGTTTGAAGTCCAGTCCAGTATAGTACAGCAGTCTCACTCCAGTACCGTGTAACAGCACTACTTCATTCCCGTACAGTGTGTCAGTTGTGGTTCCTTTCCGCTGTGATGTCCAAGTTTATATAAACATCCGCTTCTCCCTTCCTCTCAGATAAATAATAATAATAATAATAATCGTATGGCCTCAGCTACCGTTTGCAGACATTTCGATTTGACGCCATCTGGCTGTCTGCTCGTCAATTTCGACGTTCCGGTTTACTCTGTCTGCCATCTAGCGGACCTAGAGTAAACCGGATCTCTCTTGGGCGTCTATGGCTGAGATTTAATTTTGTCGGGTGTGAAAACGGGAAACCACGGAAAACCATTTTCAGAGCTGCCGAAAGTGGGGTTCGAACCTACTATCTTCCGAATACTGGATACTGGCCGCTCTTAGGCGACTGCAGCTATCGAGCTCGGTGAAGATGTTCAGTGGTGGTGATTAGAAGAGTGGGAGGGGGGGGGCGAAATGGGAAATTCCTTCCCCCGTCTTTTTGGAGTTATTACATTTTTATTCGACTTTTTCCGCCTGAAAATAGGAATTATAGGATTTTTAAAATGTACACACCCTGCTGTCTTATCAACTAATCCTTTCCTTGTATTTCTTTTATCAAGAAAAATTCTTAGCGGAAATTAGCACAAAATATCTTTCGCAGTGATTAACCGATTCGTACACGCATGCACAGAAATGGTGTCTCGATATAAACAAAGCATGGCGTCCACCCACCTCCTCGCTTAATGCATTGCTGCAGGTAGACAGCCCGGTACAAGACTGTAGTGATTGAAATGGACATAGTGGTGGATGTATAGCAATACCTGTTCACTCCCCTTCTTTTTGGTACTGGAGTGGCCTTCAACACTACCCCTTTTACTCCCTCCGCTCCTTTTCAGTACGGGAATGGGGCAATGTTGACTGTTTATGTCGGGATACCATTTCCGTGCATGCGTGTACAGCACCACAGCAAGTAGTGGAGACTCGCGCAGTGCTGTGAGGAAGCGTAGGGTGGGTATATATTTTTTCCAAGGTCATGAACACTGGTATGACTCACCTGCTTGCCGCGCGCATTCATCAGTCTAGGAGTCTCACTCAGTCGATGTGTCCGTGTAGTTCTATTTAGTGTCTGTTACTTTGTTAGTGAGTAGCAAAAGCAAATAAAAGCTAAGCCATCTCCGTACAGGCCAAGAAGGCCCTTGGAGGGGTGGAAGGTAAAGGCTTCAACTATCTGTAACCTCGGCACTTGATGGCGTAAAGTCGTTACCTGTACGCCCGGCTACCACTGCCCCCGGGAATTAACCTGGTACTCATTTTTGGTGTAGGCTGAGTGAACCACAGGGCTATGTGCACATCCGAAAGTGGAAATCTCGCTTCTTAAATTTTTCGACTTCGTGACAGGGATTCGAACCCACTTCCTTCTGGGCGAAACGAACACGCCTTTACCTTCTCAGCCAGGAAGCCCCTGTTAGTGTGTAGTCAAATACTAAATTAAATTTCTTGTAAAATCATGCGTACTTCTGTTTAGATGTTATACTTCTTCTTCTTAATCTGTTAACCCTCCAGGGTCAGTTTTTCCCTCGGACTCAGCGAGGGATCCCACCTCTACCGCCTCAAGGGCGGTGTCCTGGAGCTTCAGACTCTGGGTCTGGTATACAACTCCAGTACCTCGCCCAGGCGGCCTCACATGCTATGCTGAAAAGGGGCCTTGTGGGGGATAGGATGATTGGAAGCGATAGACAAGGAAGAGGGAAGGAAGCGGCCATGGCTTTAAGTTAGGTACCATCCCGGCATTTGCCTGGAGGAGAAGTGGGAAACCACGGAAAAACACTTCCAGGATGGCTGAGGATGGATTCGAACCCCCCTCTACTCAGTTGACCTCCCGAGGCTGAGTGAACCCCGTTCTAGCCCTCGAACCACTTTAAAAAAGTTCGTGGCAGAGCCGGGAATCGAACCCGGTCCTCCGGGGGTGACAGCTAATCACACTAGCCACTACACCACAGAGGCGTTTTAAATGTTATACACGCGTAATTATTGTTTCTTTGATGGAAGTTTTATTGTATAGTAGCCTATAGGATCAAAATCTCAAAAGACCATTATTATCGCAGTTTTGGTAGACTCTGAACCCTTATCTCCTTTTTTTATTAGCTCAGAGATCATCACAAAACTTACTCTTTTATAGCTATATTTTTTCAAGGGGAGCCTCCGTGGTTCAGGCGGCAGCGCGCCGGCCTCTCACCACCGGATACCATGGTTCAAATTCCGGTCATTCCATGTGAGCTTTGTGCTGGACAAAGAGGAGGCAGGACAGGTTTATCTCCGGGTACTCCACTTTTCCTTGCCATCTTTCACTCCAGCAACACTCTCCATTAACATTTCATTTGTCAGTCATTTATCATTACCGCAGAGAAGTGCAACAGGCTTCGGCAGTCGGCACATTTCCTATCCTCGCCACTAGATGGGGGCTTCATTCACTTCATTCCTGATGCAGTCGAATGACTGGAAACAGGCTGTGGATTTTCATTTTTTTAACAGTGACGTTGCCAAGTTGAGGACAGAAGGCCAGCGCCTTAACCACCTGAGCCACACAGCCTGGCTTTGTAAGTCTAACGCGCTCGAGGGCAATCATTATAACTTCGAAACTGTCAGTCCGATTTCGAAAACGAAGTATCGTTCGGAAGCTTATATAATACTCTACAAATCCACTTCAAAATATTTTCAATGGATGAAGCCATTATCGACGGCTGTCTCTTTGAAGAAAATATTTTGTGAAATTTTTTAGAAATGGTAATAACGTCTAATATAAAACCACAATAAAAAAAGCGAAAACGTCTGACAACAGGACAACATTCTGAACAATGTTGGACCAACATTAACCATGCGGGACCAAAAATTGAGTGCACAGCGATCTAAAGTATATCGTCAGCGCAAGAAGAATGTTCCACAACTAAACGAATTAATTCAATATAATTCTTACTTACTTACTTACTTACTTACTTACTTAATTGGTATACCCTCCAGGTTTGGTTTTTCTCTCGGACTCAGCGAGGGATCCCACCTCTACTGCCTGAAGGGCAGTATCCTGGTGCTTCAGACTCTGGGTCGGAGCATACAACTGGGGAGGATGACCAGTACCTCTCCCAGGAGGCCTCACCTACTATGCTGAGCAGGGGCCTTGTGCGGGATGGAAAAATTTGAAGGGATAGACAAGGAAGAGAGAATGAAGAGGCCGTGGCCTTAAGTTAGGTACCATCCCGGCATTTTACTGGAGGAGAAACAACGGAAAATCACTTCGAGGATGGCTGAGGAGGGAATCGAACCGCCCTATACTCAGTTGACCTCCCGAGGCTGAGTGAACCCCATTCCTGCCCTTGTACCACTTTTCAAATTTCGTGGCAGAGCCGGGAATCGAACCCGGGCCTCCGGGGGTGCAGCTAATCACACTAACCACTACACCACAGAGGCGGACACCACCCTCTTTCCTTTACAATATTCTCAATGAATGGCGAGGAAGTAAGTAATGGATATTGTTTGGTGCATTAAGAATCTACGTTGAGTTTCTTAGCCCTGTATACTTCACCTGATAACACGTGAAACAATAGCAGCATTTGTCAAGCAGCCGTAGCGAGCGAGGAAGGGGTGCATGAAGGGACAAGAGGGTAGCGTGGCTTGTACTTTAGGAACCATTGTCTCAGCCAACGGTCTCGGCGCCAGTCCATGTGCGTGCAGTCAAGAAGTGCATTAGTTATTTTCAGTTAAATTAAAAATAGTGCTCGAATAAATGTATTTTAAACCAGTGTAATTTAATTTAATTTGTGAGCTACCAGAGACATGTCATCACCATTATCGGACGTGACAGAGAACTGCTGAGCATTATAGGTTACACAAAACCTTTCCAGTTATTGTAAGAATGAAATGAAATAAAAATACTGCATTTTATATGTTTTTACACGGAAATGTCCGAATTACACTGTGTGGAAGAAGTATCGGGGTTCACCGATCTAGAAGAGTACTTCCGGCTCCTTGGCTAAAAGTTCAGCATAGCGGTCCTCGGTTCAGAAGACCCCGAATTCGATTCGCGATTAGTTCGGGGATTTTGAGTGCATATGGTTAATTACTTCGCCTCCGGGGCTGGGTGTTTCGTTTTTCTTAATACCGATCTTCGTTTAAATATATAACAATGCAAACCCCCACAAAAATGCGCAATAGTAAATTAATCCACCGCCCTTCCCCCGCGCCCCCCACATGGGGAAGGCGTCGGGAAAGGCATTCGGTCGTAAAGCCGTACAAAATGGCGACCCCAAGTCAGTGAGTGAGTCCAGGAGGAAGAGAATAATAGTTGCATGAAATATCTGTAAGTTTTAAGTATTCCATCTCGAAACGTTACTTATGTGTAGAGTGGGGAAAAAATCGAGATTTCAACAATCGTTAGCCCAATCTGCGATCAAAATAAATATGTATTTACTGTAATCTCAATGAAAATATTTTAAAACTGGAATATTTGGCAGTTACAACCTTTCCCTTGTCAATACCTCAATCCTTTACAACTGATTAAAGATGAAACTATATACTTTAAGGGTGAAAAATTGAATTTTTGATTTGCCTTTTATATAGTATATACTTACGAGAGAAATGTTTTAATACGGAACTTGTAGTATATTTGGACTTAGTATGTATTAAATTTAAGGATTATAAAATCCAAATCGCATGCAGAACACTGAGTCCTTGTTTCTCTAAGAAAAAATCTTCTTCTTCTTCTTCTACGGGGATTGGTCACTTAAGACCACGCGGAATCAACATTTCTTGAGCTTTCCTCCTTGTACAATAGTTCATTTTCATCTATTGTTGTAATTTCTGTTGCTCCGACCAAATACGCCGTGTCGGTTTCTACTCATCTTTCTTAACTCGCCTTGTGTGAACAATTTTCCTGACCTCAGAAAACATTAGACCTATATTCAATAAATTAAATTATACATCTCCCCTTCCAGAACGGGGTCGTTATTTATCGACCCTTTAAAAGAGTTCAGTCACCAATCGCTTCATAAACATGAATTCATTAAAATAATGTTTTGATGACACTCAAATATGGCTATCTATGCTGTTATCGACAGCTCTCGTAAGGAGAGAGGTATATACCTTTAAGGGTGAAGAATTGAGTTTTTTATTTTCCTTTTATACAGTATATAGTTTCATCTTTAATCTGATGCAAAGGATTGGGGGATTGACAAGGGAAAGAAAGTAACTGCCAAATATTCCAGTTTTATTACATTTTCATTGAGAAGATAGTAAATGGCCACGCCAACGGCACAGATAATGTCGCACTTCTATGTGACATTTAATGACACTGAAAACGTGGTTGTTAACCTCGTATTACTTTGTAATTGCACAGCAGTTGGTGCGGAGAAGGTAGAAAGTTCATACGTCGGCATTGCTGGTAGCAGTGGACATATGGTCTCTCCTAGTGTCAGAAGAGTGCTGTCATTTTTGACTGTCAAATGAAATATGTAGATATGTGCTGACTGATGTACAGGCGCCATAAGAATCCCATGATTTTAATGGTCGTGACGTACATGATTGCAAACAACTATTTCGATTCTGGGGATATGATTTTCTTGCTTTCAGGACACTTCTACATGCCGTGTGACAGGGAAATCTGTATTAGAAAGAAAGAAAGAAAGAAAACCATGAAAGGCCATGGTATCAATTAAGAAGCGGTAACTCTTTTCAAATCTAATATTGCCTTTATGATGAATGAGGACTTCTTTGTCTTTGTTGCAGAATGTGATATGCTTTTAACACAACTTGTATCAAAACTAGTATTAGTGGCTAAGTGTACGAGAGGGCCGTGAGCCTTAACTTCGCCACAAATATAAGTTAATAATAAATAAATAAATAAATAAATAAATAAATAAATAAATAAATAAATAAATAAATAAATAAATAAATAAATAAATAAATAAATGCTATCAGCTGGATTAGACTCTTAAGAGCGAATTTTACTTTCACCTAATATAAAAATAATTTAATGACATGGGAATATGGGAGGAGCATAGGATTTTTAAAAATCTAGCTTTACGTCGCACCGACGCAGATAGGTCTTACGGTGACGATGGGGTAGAAAAGGCCTAGGAGAGTGAAGGTATCGGCCGTGGCCTTAATCAAGGTACAGCCCCAGCATTTGCCTGGTGCGAAAATGGAAAACAAAAAGAGCAAAGGAGTAAACGGGACTGTCACTCGCAGGCAATCAATAATACCTTGAAAGAAGACCAATTATTATTCGTGACGCCTAAAAGACAAACTTTTTATCAATGTTGAATTTCCTGGATGAGCGCTATCGGTTATTTTAGAGGAGAATTTGTATATAATGTATAAATAACAGCAATTCCAAATTTGACTAAGGAATGGTTTTCTATGTTTTACTTCCAGAAAGTAGGATTTTACAGATAAATTTGTACTGCAATTTTAAAATTCTATTTGCATCAAGAAACGTAAGCGCATGCTCTCCATTGCTGAGCACTTCCAGTAATAAAATAAAGTGATCAGAAATAAGTTTCTTGCTTCCCCTGAAAATATTGTTTTCTACCGTTAATACGTTTTCTATGCCAATGATTCAGAGGATGCCTATGTATGTCACTGGCTAAGTTCCACTCCGTCACATGTAGGTACAAACGACCGGGCTGTGTGTGGAACGCTGCAAAGAGGCATAAAGTCCAAACAAACTTAGGTTGGAAACCGACTGTTTCCGAGATAAGACATCATTGTGAGTACAGGTGCTCAGTGGCAACACTACCGTAACACTGTAGACGAGAGCTTTATAACAAATGCTCAAAAATGATCACCGTTCCTCATAAGGTAGGCCATCATCATGATTTCCCCATTACGAGACGTACACGTTCAAATATCCCAGGCATCTCATTAATGAGTTGAACCCCATTGTAAATTAGTTTCTGAAGTTAATGAACGTTAGCAATAGGGTGCGAATACATTAAATATTTCAAATGTTTCCAAAGAAGAACAGTCCTGGGGATTCAAATCGGAGGACCTTGGAGGCCATGATGTTGGTAAGCAATGGCCGATACGGCTGTTGTGGAAGCTTCTGGATAAGAACTGTCGATTTTCACATAAAAGTGAGCCGGTGCCGGGTCATCCATGTAGCAAAGACGCTGTCTGTTCCGAAGAGGCATATCCTCCGAATCGTCACTTAGCTCGTGTTGGACAAAAAATAGAAGTACGCTCGACCATTAAGTTTACCAGGCAAGAAGTGAGATCCGAACAACCAAGCTCCTTAATTATACCTGCCCAAGCATTAACGGAAAATTTCCATTGATAATATTTGTAATTTTGTGTGTCTATTTCTAGCCGAGTGCAGCCCTTGTAAGGCAGTCCCTCCGATGAGGGTGGGCGGCATCTGCCATGTGTAAGTAACTGCGTGTTATTTTGGTGGAGGATAGTGTAATGTGTGATGTGTGAGTTGCAGGGATGTTGGGGACAGCCCAAACAGCCAGCCCCCTGGCCGTTGTAATTAACCAATGAAGGTTAAAATCCCTAACCAAGCCGGGAATCGAACCCAGGACCCCTCTGAACCGGAGGCCAATATGCTGACCATTCAGCCAACGAGTCGGAAATTTCCACTGATGAGATCTCGTAAATACACGACTCTCCGGCTGCTTTCTGTCAGGATAAGCTCCGTGGTCCAATCGCACTGCGTCCCGTGCATTGCCGTTGGCACATCTGTACATGAAATGGACGTCCGAAATCTCCTCGTTGGAAAACGCGTGAGGTATCATGACAAATGTTTAACTGTTTCAAATGTTGCGACCAACTGTTGGATGATGCTGACAATCATTGTGGTGCTTGGTACTTAGAAGAAAGAACATCAACATCGTTTGAAAACGGTTGCAAATGTACGGGGTGTGGCTGACCACGAAGATGGCATCATTTATCATATCTCGGAAACGGTTGGTTTCCAGACCTAAGTTCATATGGACTTTTTTCTTTATTTCAGTGTCCCATACACTGCCACGAAGTTCAAACGTATAGTTTCCGAACACCCTGCATTTCGTGTTTATTTTATATAATTTTTTATAGTGAAAGCCATTTGTTTTCGGTTTAAACTGAGTTAATCCATAACTGTTAAGTTTTTCAGTCTATCCAAAGGCAAAATTTTAGAGGAATAATCTGTCTTTAAAGCCCGGTTCACACTAGATGTGCCGAGCCGTTCTGAGCAAGTCATGATCCGGGCGTGGATCGATCCAGGCCAATTCACACTATACGTTCCGCGGTCGAGCCGATCCACGCTCGGTCTCCCTGTTCTGTTCAGTCTATCCCAGTAGGTCCGCTAGTAAACAGCAGTGCCAAATATTAAAATGCCTTTTTCAATCGAATCATTAATTAAAATTGCCTTGATTTTGGACGAAGAAGAGGAGAATAGGCCCAGTCGGAGGTTCTGGGTGCATCAAATGCTGACAAAGCGAAAAGGAGAAGGAGAATTTTTCACCTTATTTCCCGAGTTAGTTGACGATGAATCAAAATTCTACCAGTACTTCCGTATGTCGCATTACGATTTTATGCGGTTGTTGGGGTTCATAGAAGCAGATATTCAACAGATGAATACTTCGTTCCGAGAATGCATCACGCCGGCTGAAAAACTTGCTGTATGTTTGAGGTAAGTTAACCAAATTTTTGTTTTTTGTATAGGGATGGTTAGGGATAAATTCAGGTAAATGCCATTGCAAAGTCTAAAAATTAACTTTATTGAAATATATTAATGAACACATTACAGAAAAAATGCAGTAAAATAAATTAAGTGCTTGTTGAAAAATGTAGCCTATTTTAACTCATTCTTTTGAAATGCTGCTATAAAACGGATAAGGTCCCCTTGGGCGGGCGGCTGCCCAACAGATGAATCCGAACGGGCAGAAATTTGGTTTTGATTCTGTGGGTAGCTCGCTGGTATGAACTGTGGATTGGGAGATGATGGCATCGATGGTGAAGTGAGCCTTTCCTGAGGTGAAATGGGTGATGGTGTAGGAAATGTGTGCTCCGAAGGAGTTCTTGAAGAGGGATGGTAATAAGGAGGACGCTGAGGTTGCTGTTCGCTATACTGAGAGAAATGTTGTGACTGGCATCTTTGTGCTTCAATATCTGTTATAATTTTGAAGATTTGCTGCTTAGCTACCAATTGATCGAATTTGGAAAATTTCCGGAAGGTACCCTTCATAGACGAAAAAAAGTGGTCTATCTCATCGTCTTCTCTTTCTTTTCTTTTTTCTGTTTCCAGAACATGTTTCATCAGCACGCTAGTTGCAGTCTGCTGTGTTCGTTGTTTTTTATTACTTTGAGTGAACGTTACTGGAGTTTTACACTGTGAAGTAGATGGGCTGCTACTAGCTATAGATGTTGCTTTTGAAGAGTGATCAAGCTCCTCATTCACCTGTGATAACTGATTGGTACCCTCGTCCTCTTCACCTGGGTGAAATTCATGTTCACCATCGTCCCTTATGATGGATGTTAGTCTTTTTTTGTCCCTTAAATAAGGACGTAGAAACTCCATCAGTTCCCCGTATTTCCATTTGGATGGTGAGTTAGCTTCCTGTCCAGTTGTGGCTTTTGCGCTGCGTGTATGTTTCCGGTATTGAGCCCTGAGGGATTCCCAGCGTCCTTTACATTTGTGCGGTTCTGCAAATAAAAGACAATCACGTTTCAGACTGTTGACGATACCGGTATTGACAAAAAATTATATTTTGTGATGTAAATAACAAAAAAAGGTCGTCATGTTGGACGAATGTCAGTGAGACTGACGAAATTTGACTAGTCTGTCTTTTTCTCATATTGGGGGCCTTTTCAGTGCATAAATCTGGAATTTTAGAGAAATGTATCTATCTGTTTGTCTTTCTGTCTGTGACGCGGTACAGGTCGAAATTGGCACGCGAAATTCGCTGTACAGTTTTGACGCGGAACTACTAGTATAGGCTGCTGTCGAAGATTGTTGATAGATTAGGTTCTTTTAATATAAGCTATCATGCAATGGATGTATGTTATAAGAAAGAATAATTTAATAGGTACGCAATTATAATTTCGGGTTAAGACAAATGCTGGGGCTGTACCTTAATTAAGGCCACGGCCGCTTCCTTCCCATTCCTAGTCCTTTCCTATCCCATCGTCGCCATAAGACCTATCTGTGTCGGTGCGATGTAAAATAAATAGCAAAAAAAATCGGGTTAAATTACAATTTCTGGTCTATTTTTGTTTCAGATTTCTTGCAACTGGAGATTCGTTCCGAACCATTGCGTTTAGTTACCGTCTTGGGCACTCAACAGTGCATGCGATTGTTCGTCAGGTGTGCCAAGCGATAATAAATAATTTACTATCAATCTACATACCTACTCCGCGCAGAAGTGACTGGGAGCAGATTCCAAACACATTTCGGAATGTCTGGGATTTTCCCAACTGCATTGGCTGCCTTGATGGAAAGCATGTCGAAATAATGGCCCCTTCTAATAGTGGTTCCAATTATTTTAACTACAAGAAGACCTTTTCTGTGGTTCTGCTTGCTTTAGTTGATGCTGATTACAATTTCATAGCAGTGGACATAGGATCATACGGCAAAAACAGTGACAGTGGCATTTTTTTGTCTTCTCCATTAGGAAATGCATTTCATAACGGGACCTTTAACATTGCAGAAGACTCTGTACTGCCCGGATCAGATATTTCAGCACCTCACGTGATTTTAGGAGATTCTGCATTTCCGCTAAAAACCTATTTAATGAGGCCCTACCCCGAGAATCAAGTGCAAGATAACACTGACAGACGAATTTTCAACTACCGACATTGTCGTGCGAGAAGAGTGGTGGAAAACGCGTTTGGTATTCTAACTCAGAGGTTTCGCATTTACCTAAGAAAAATTAATTCTAAGCCCGATTATGTTGAAAATATAATTCTGACCACTTGCATCCTCCATAATTATTTGCGCTATGATCGACTACATCTCATGGAAAGTGCGCCATCAAATGAAGAAACTGCAAGTGCTTTGACTAATTTACCACGTCTCTGTGCAAATGCCCAACAGGCCGCGTTTAACACCAGAGAGAAATTCAAGACATACTTCAATTCCCCCGCAGGTAGTGTACCATGGCAAAATGACAGAATATAGTCTCTCATTTCACTTACAATTAGTTAAGTCCCTCGAACTGCATTAATTAACTAAATAATTTGAAATTTACTTCTTAGTTTATCTACAAACATTTTAAATTAATTACAAATTGAAAAACTTCAGCCAATGCCAAGTGTCAAAGTGAAAAATATTAATCAGTTGATAACGTGTGTTTGGCTCCGATTTTTTTTACACTCTTATAAAAATTTCTATTTTGTACGTTGATTCAGTTTATACCATTTTTACAGAACTATACATGTATTTTCTTATATGTTCGTACGTCTTGTTGTACATAATTTGTATGTCCATCAGCAATTTCAATTTAAAATAAAAACAATTATTGTCTCTCTTGTTTACTTACCTTGTCCAACTTTCTTGGAGATTTCGGACCACAGCTTCAACTTGTGGTTCATGTCGCTGTATTTTTTGTGCGATAAATCATACAGTTCTTGATAATCACGCACGCACTCGATTAATCTTTCGTCTTCCATGGTTATCGCACAAGTGAGGAGCGGCATCCTGTTGATTATTCGCCCTTGGCCTTTCACGCGTTCCCACTAGACGATCATTGACGATCCCAGCCGAGCCGTTCCGGTCTCAGATCGGATGGAGACCGATGAGATGGTCAGTTGATCTTTCCTTGCACAGCTCGGAACATGAAGTGAGAACGATTCCATTAAATTACATATAAGCGATTTTTGATCAGTCTTGCTCAGAACGGCTCGGCACATCTAGTGTGAACCGGGCTTAATTGTTTCCTTTTGAGGTATTTCCTAGGATTAGTTCTGCCTTGGTTTCGACAGACTGACGTAAGTATAATTTGTATACAAGATTTTCATCCTGACTGAAAAACAAATAGAAGCTATTTTCATGACATTTTGCATGGTGTATGTATTTAATACCTATTAACAGTTCGTTCCAGACTATTTTCTATAACATAGCCAATTTTTCATCAGAAAGTAATTGGTAGCGTAAAACATTAAATTAATGTATCTGTACAGCAATAATCAGAAAAAAAGTTCCGAAGAAATATCTCAGAGATTCTAGAATATGTTTACCGCACCCCCGAGCCAGTGGAATTAACCAGAGAAAGTTAACCCTTGACCCAGTCGGGGATCGAACCCGTGGACTTCTGAACTGAAGGCCAGTAGATTGGAAAAGATGTTGTTGATATAACTTTTAAGCTATTTAGGAAAATAATGATGGAAGTATTAAATGAATTATGTATCTTTGTAATGCAAACCCTATCTAGCCGCAAAAGAGAAAACATATTTAATTGCTGATTCCCACGCTTCAAAACATTCCGAACAATTTTATTATAAATTATAACGAATGTATATTAAGCATCTAACATTTCGTTTCGGAAGCATTTGTACTGTAGTTGCTGAAATAGCCTATAGCAATTATTTTTATTTTACTAAACTTAAGCTGGTGAAAGCCAGTGCAACATCAAGTCCCGGAAATGTGATGGGGGTCCCCAGCTGAACCCCAGGCTTTAATGAGGAGATATTCTGTGTCGAGGTTTGCTTGTGGTAGCGCTGCTAGTTAGTTTCCACTTCTCTACTAGCCTTCAGCATGCAACAGACGACCACGGCAAACTTCTAGGATGCCATCATCGGGATCGATTCCCGACAAGGTCAGTGGCCTTTGAATATGGGATGAATGCATAGCTCACTTTGTTGTTGATGTTATTATGTAATAATTAAATGAAAATGAAATGGCGTATGGCTTTTAGTGCCAGGAGTGTCCGAGGACATGTTCGGCTCGCCAGGTGCAAGTTTTTGATTTGACATCCGTAGGCGACCTGCGCATCGTGATGAGGATGAAATGATGATGAAGACGACATATACACCCAGTCCCCGTGCCAGCGAAATTAACTGATGATGGTTACAATTCCCGACCCTGCCGGAACCCGGGACCGCTGTGACCAAAGGCCAGCACACTAACCATTTAGCCAAGGAGTATGCAATAATAATATATACACAAAGGACGCGCAAAATACATTTGGCCCGGAAAATATTTGTAAGGCTGACGCGGAAGTGACCCATGTTAGTGAAGAGCAGAACTGCCCATCACAGGAAATGCTGGAAACCGTGATTTGGATGCACCAATCGTCTGCTGTCACATGTCTGCGCGTACGCAGCTCCCGAGTACGCGGAGTGACCAGTTCAATGCAACGTAAAATGGTGCTAATGATAAAACAGCGCGTGTTCATTGTCGAGTGTTATGCGAAGTACGATTCATGGCAAACCTGCGCGGAGCTGTTTGCGCAAGAGTTTAAGACTGGAAGTGTTTTGGAAAAACCACCAGCAAAGTCTGCAATGCAAAACTTAGTCGCAAAATGGCGTGAAACGGGCCCTGTAGCGAATAAAATTTGCTGCTGATGTTGACGATTTTCTTTTGCAGTAAAATGCATAAGCAATAACATTAGTGTTGTGTGTCTATCTGTAAATATCGCGAGAGAGTCTGACGTTTGGAAATAAATTACCTTCTAGTGTAGAATAAAATATCGCGCAGAGTAAACATGCCACGCATAAAATTACCATGCAGTGGTTTCTTCAGCCTCAACGATACATCAAGGTGGCTGCCATATCACTTATGCTAATAAAGCAAAGCAACGTCACCTCTGTACAGACCATGAAGGCCCTTGAAGGAGCAGAAGGTAAAGTCTTCCACTATCGACAACCTCGACACTAAATAGGATATGGTGGTTCGCCACCATGAATTAACCTGGTATTTTTTTATGTAAGCCGAGTGAACATCAAGGCTACAGATACTCCAGAAGTGGAAAACTCGTATAATTAATTGTTTCACTTTCTGGTGGGCAATCGAACCCACGTACTTCTGGGTGAACCAACGATATCTTTACCGTCTCGGCCAGACATATCCTGCTTATGCTAATGGATTACGTAAAAGTGACATCCGTGGAGATGATCTCCCAAATGCTACTCGCGACATCTGAACGCAATCTGTTCAGCTTTTATCATTCCATATCCGAATTGTTTCCATGAGTTCAAGTCACCACAATCTTTTAATATCTTAATATTTTCAAAAATCTCTTAAATATTGATCAAAACTAGGAATTAAATCCGTGATCACTAGATTTTCAAGGAATAATCCGTCAATAACCATTATGAATCGGTTTCAAAAATAGGGGGGCATAATTTCAGGTATGTATTTGTTACATGTAGACAATCAAAATAGTGCATTACAACATGTGTCCGGAAATGCTTCATTTCCGAGTTACGGAGTTCACAACACTGAAATTCACCGAAAAGTTTTTCTTCCGCAGGTCATTGTCATTACAAAAGAAGTTCAAAATGTCCACCGCCTGCCTGAATACAGATCCCACATCGACGTCTCATTGACCTGCGAACACGATGTCAAACTCCAGGAGTATTGCGTATGTCCTCACACGATGCCACAATTCGATTCCGATGGGTTTCCACATCAGGTACCGTAGATGAATACGCCGATGATTTTAAATGGCCGCACAAGTAGAAAACGAGAGGGTTCAGATCAGGTGAGCATGGAGACCAAGCAATCGGGCCGCCTCTACCTATCCATTGATCAGTGTTGTGAAGGCCATAACTCGGAAATGAAGCATATCCGTCACATGTTGTAATGAACTATTTTGATTGTCTACATACACTGACTGACAGAGCAAATGCAACACCAAGAAGGAGTGGTCAGAACTTTATGCCAATTGCAGGGTAGACTGACGTCACTGAGGTATGCTCATGATGTGAAATGCGCCGCTGTGCTGCGCACGTAGCGAACGATAAATGGGACACGGCGTTGGCGAATGGCCCACTTCGTACCGTGATTTCTCAGCCGACAGTCATTGTAGAACGTGTTGTCGTGTGCCACAGGACACGTGTATAGCTAAGAATGCCAGGCCGCCGTCAACGGAGGCATTTCCAGCAGACAGACGACTTTACGAGGGGTATGGTGATCGGGCTGAGAAGGGCAGGTTGGTCGCTTCGTCAAACGCAGCCGATACCCATCGGGATGTGTCCACGGTGCAGCGCCTGTGGCGAAGATGGTTGGCGCAGGGACATGTGGCACGTGTGAGGGGTCCAGGCGCAGCCCGAGTGACGTCAGCACGCGAGGATCGGCGCATCCGCCGCCAAGCGGTGGCAGCCCCGCACGCCACGTCAACCGCCATTCTTCAGCATGTGCAAGATACCCTGGCTGTTCCAATATCGACCAGAACAATTTCCCGTCGATTGGTTGAAGGAGGCCTGCACTCCCGGCGTCCGCTCAGAAGACTACCATTGACTCCACAGCATAGACGTGCACGCCTGGCATGGTGCCGGGCTAGAGCGACTTGGATGAGGGAATGGCGAAACGTCGTGTTCTCCGATGAGTCACGCTTCTGTTCTGTCAGTGATAGTCACCGCAGACGAGTGTGGCGTCGGCGTGGAGAAAGGTCAAATCCGGCAGTAACTGTGGAGCGCCCTACCGCTAGACAAGGCGGCATCATGGTTTGGGGCGCTATTGCGTATGATTCCACGTCACCTCTAGTGCGTATTCAAGGCACGTTAAATGCCCACCGCTACGTGCAGCATGTGCTGCGGCCGGTGGCACTCCCGTACCTTCAGGGGCTGCCCAATGCTCTGTTTCAGCAGGATAATGCCCACCCACACACTGCTCGCATCTCCCAACAGGCTCTACGAGGTGTACAAATGCTTCCGTGGCCAGCGTACTCTCCGGATCTCTCACCAATCGAGCAAGTGTGGGATCTCATTGGACGCCGTTTGCAAACTCTGCCCCAGCCTCGTACGGACGACCAACTGTGGCAAATGGTTCACAGAGAATGGAGAACCATCCCTCAGGACACCATCCGCACTCTTATTGACTCTGTACCTCGACGTGTTTCTGCGTGCATCGCCGCTCGCGGTGGTCCTACATCCTACTGAGTCGATGCCGTGCGCATTGTGTAACCTGCATATCGGTTTGAAATAAACATCAATTATTCGTCCGTGCCGTCTCTGTTTTTTCCCCAACTTTCATCCCTTTCGAACCACTCCTTCTTGGTGTTGCATTTGCTCTGTCAGTCAGTGTATAATAAATACATACCTGAAATAAATACATACATTTTTGAAACATCCTGTGTATCCCTTTCTAAATATAGGAGTCAGCTTTCTAATTAAAGCGTTCTTGAATTGGTAGGAGTCTCTCACGAATTATCATAATGTAAAACAGGAGTACCTTTCCAGTGAGTTTAAATTGTTGAACACCTGCATGAAATCGCTTTTCTATGGCTAAGCACATTAATTATTAAAATGGTAATAATAATAAAAATCTATATAAATAAAATCGTAACGACCGTGTGCCTGTACATTTACTATTTTGGCGAAATTTCCGTACAGTTGTCGGTTTCAGGTGTAATAATGACCATCCGCATATTTTTTAGCTTTGGTGTCTGTCTGTTTATCTATAACTTGAAAATTACTAGATATATTTCGACCAAAATTCATGTTTAGAATCCGCCTGTCCTTGAGTAGGTTTTAGGAACAATATTGTTTCTAAATCCCTGAAATGACTGGGGGTTTATACGAAGCCGAAACCGTGATTTTGCACTCCTGCAAAATATACACAACCAAACTTAATGGAAATCTAGCTGCCTTAATGGAAATAAATTTCTAAACATTTTTTCATATGCATCATTTCGATACGAGAATTAATAAGGCAGATACCATGAAAAGTCGGTTTTGCAGGCTAAGTCCAGTGGAAATAGCCCAAAAGGTGTTGTATTCGTACGTGGAGCAGATTTCTTATCTATATATGTAAAATAACATGTCCTGACAGACAGACAGACAGACAGACAGACAGACAGACAGACAGACAGACAGACAGACAGACAGACAGACAGACTGACTGACTGACTGACTGACTCATCATCGCCGAGCCAAAACTACTGGATATAAAGAACAGAAATTATAGGATACATTTGTATTAGGGTGTAGGTGATCAGTAAGGAAGGATTTTTGGGTATTCCGTCGCTAAGGGGGTGAATAGGGGGGTGAAATGTTTAAATGAGGGTATCTATATCTCAAAAACTGAAAAGTTTACAGACGTAAAACTTGGTATTTGGAATCTCCTTTAAAAATAAAGAAACACTTGTTTTTTGTTTTTGCAAAATTCCTTTAAGGGGGGTGTGAAAAGTTGGGGGGAAATTGGTTGAATACCTTTTATGCGCATACATATATCTCAAAACTGAATATGTTACAGTCGTGATAATTGGTATTTGGAAACTCCTTTATAAATAAAGAACCACGTATATTTTTGTTTTCGGAAAAATTACTTAAGTGGGAGCGTGAAAGGAAGGGAAAAATTTGAATTCTTTTTATGGCGAAACTTACGTCTCAAAAACTGAAGGTTACAGACGTGAAAAGTGGAATTTGGAATCTCTTTTAAAAAGAAAACACGCATTTTTGAGTGGGGGAGGGGGTTTTCAAATTAACGGTCGAGGGTGGGGGCGGCTGAAAAAGGAGTTTTTTCATGAGGATACTTACATTTTAAAAGCAGAAGATGTTACAGACATGAAAATTTGTATTTGGAATCTTCCTTCAAAGTAAAGAAATACCTATTCTCTTGTCTTCGGAAAATCCACTTACGGGGGCAGGGCGTGAATTAATTGAAAAATTAGTTGATATCTTTGTATGATGATACTTATATCTCAAAAACTAACTATTTTACAGACGTGAAAATTGGTATTTGGAATCTTTTTCAAAAATAAAGATACGCGGTGTATGTTAGGTTTTGGAAAATCGACTTAAGGGGGTTTGAAAAGTAGTTGAATTCCGTGCATGAGAATACTCATATCACGTATAAGCTGTCACAGTCGTGATAGCTGGTATATTGAATTTTCTTTAAAAATATAGGAACACGTACTTTTTTGTTTTCGTAAAGTTCACTTAAGAGGGTGGAAAGAAGTGAAGAACAATTAGAATTATTTTCATGACAATACTTATATCTCAAAAACTGAATGTGTTACAGACATATACAGACGTGAAAACTGGTATTTAGAAACTCCTTTAAAAAATGAAACACGTATTTTTTCGCTTTCGGAAAATCCATTTTAGGGGCTGAAATGAATTGAAAAAGCGGGTGAATTTTTAAAATAAGTACCGGTATGTACAGTATTTGTCAAGAACTTAACATGTGAGAGACAAGAAACTTGGTATTTGGAAAGTCCTTTAAAAATGCAGGAGCCGGTACGTTTTTGTTTTCGGAAATGGCACTTAACTGGCATTTAACGGGGGTGAAAGGAAGTGGAAAAATGAGTTGAATTATTTTTTTTGAGGATACGTACATCTTAAAAAATGGAAATGTTACAGACATGGAAAATGGTATATGGAATCTCCTTTAAAAGAAACGTGTATTTTTTCGTCTTGAGGCAAGACTGTTTCTCACATGTACAATTCTGTGTCGCATTGTCGTCTTATCCCGGAAAGGCAAATGTTTTTTATAGTTTTTTTACGTCGCACCGACGCAGATATGTCTTGTGGCAACGATGGGACAGGAAAGGGCTAGGACTGGGAAGGAAGCGGCCGTGTCCTTAATTAAGGTACAGCCCCAGCATTTGCCTGGTGTGAAAATGGGAAACTACGGAAAACCAACTTCAGGGCTGCCGATAGTGGGGGTTCGAACCCACTATCTCCCGAATATTGTATACTGGCCGCACTTAAGCGACTGCAGCTATCGAGCTCGGTAACAAACGTGATTTACAAAGAGTTTCTGGCGTAAATGAAACTCTATTTTTCGGTGAGTTTTTATACCTAAGGATTTTCAGATAATGTCTTAGTACAGTGGCGAGGAACGATTACTTTTATCAAATTACGTAATCGACGCGAGCGAAGCCGCGCGTAACTGCTAATCTACCTATATAAATAAAATAGTAACGACTGTGTGTCTGTCCATTGACTATTTTGGCGGAATTTTCGTACAACTAAGGGGTAATCATGACCACCTGCATACGTTTGAGCTATAATTACCTGAAAGTATTGAATATTACAACCCCTCCTCTCCCCCGGCCCAAAATCAAGATTGCGGCACAATCTGCCAGACGAGCCAAAAGATTGAAATAGGGCAAAATTATACGTTTTAACCTGTAACCGAGGGAAAAGTATCAAGATCTTTAAATGTTGCACTTTTTATAGCCGAGGAGTATCGAAATATGAAGGCAATTTTAATGACGGTGCACACATTAATTTCGAGGTATTTGGCGGTAGTGATGTCGAATTTAACGACCTGTTAGGAATGAAGGTAGCTGGGTGTTTCTCTATTATCTATTGGAGAAAGAACAAGATGGGTCCGGCCCCGCGATGTAGGAGGCAACGCGTCCGCCTGTCACCCGGCGGCCCCGGGTTCGATTCCCGGCCGGCTCAGGGGTTTTCAATTGTAAATGATTAATATCCCTGGCCTGGGGACTGGGGGTTTGTGTTGTCCTTAACGTTCCTTTCCTCACATTCAACGCTCTACACTTCCGCAATTATAATTACACGCAGGTTTATATCATATAGGGGCTGCCTGGCCGAGGTTGCAAAGGCATACTCGCTTCGGCCGCAAGGACTTGGTTTCGAATCCCCGTCAGGAAGTCGTAAAATTTAAGATAGGAGATTTCCACTTCTGGATATGGCATATGGCCCTGAGGTTTACTCAGCCTACACCAAAAATGAGTACCAGGTTAATTCCTGGGGGCAAAGGCGACTGGGCGTAGAGCTAACCACTCTACCCCATCAAGTGTGGAGGTTACGGATAGTGGAAGCCTTTGCCTTTCACCCCTCCAAGTGCCTTCATGGCCTGTATGGAGATGACTTTGCTTTGCCACTTTTCATATCATATGGTGCATGTAGTGTTTACAGTACACTATGTCTTCTGGTATGGCGTAGAATAAATTTGTTAGTGTCTCATTCTCATCCTTGGCTTTGACAACATAGAAATAACTGAGATATGAGTGATGCTAGTAATACCATTCCTTATGCAGCCAGTCCCTGTTATAAATTGTGTGAAAATATCGCCCATAGGGTCGGTTGGTGCATGTATTTCAGTGGGCTTGGCAGACTGATGTGCAACAGCAACTTCTGGCTCGGTGAGCAAGGCAACGGGAAACTACCTCACTCCCCCACTTCCCTAGTATGCCTCTTCAGTGACGCCTAGGCTATTTATGATAGCTGTTGGGGGAGCTGTGGAGGATCAAACCAGCCTTCGAGCTGAATACCCAACATACAACATATGGTGCAAGTAGGGGAGAAATATCTCTATAGGTCGACGCCCCGAACCAATAGCATTTTTATTCAAAAAAGAAGATGTTTCCTATACAAAAGCCGAAAGAATACAGTAACTGGGACGTCTAGGCGAATGCCAGAGACTTGGATGGCCAAAGGAATACTGAAATGCAGTTTGTACTCTAGAAGAAGGGAAGGACATCCTTAGAGGAGGTAGGTGACTATTGTCATGGGTTAAGAGGATGAATAAATAAAGCAGCGGTCAGAACAATTTGTAAAGACACGTTCATGTTTCCAAAACTCACCAAGTGTTCTGCCGAGGACGGCAGCTAATAGTGCTAACCGCTACGCTACGGAGGCGGACGGATGAAGGGATAGAATGATAAGGACACATCTTAGATACCCAGGGCTTTTTCAGTTATTTGTTGAGGAAAGTGCAGGCTGTGAAAATGGCAGGGTATACCAAGGTATGCATATGACAAGCAGATTAGAGCAGATGTAGAATATCGTAGTTACATAGAAATGAAAAGGTTTGCACAGAATAGGGTGGCATGGAAAGCTCCATCAAATCAGTCTAAGGTCTTATGACCCAAAAAACAACAACATTATTATTATTATTATTATTATTATTATTATTATTATTATTATTATTATTATTATTATTATTATTATTATTTGTATCAATTTAGGAAGGCTCGGCTTGTGCCGGTAACATAATGGGCTGACTCGGCCTAAGCAAGGAGTCACCCTCTTGATTATGAAACTACAGGTACATATATGTACAAATATTTACAACAGAAATAATTACAAGATATGCATTTATACAATAAATACAAACAACTTCAGACTTCTTATGCCCCCGTTTTGGGAATCTGTTCTTCAGTATTACTGGAACTGCGGCCTGGAACTTCATGCTGTTTGGCGTGAGTCAGAGGAAAAGTCGTTCCTAGGGACTTTCTCACAATGTGGCAAGTGCTCAGAAGGGTGGCTTTCTGTAGTTCTACGTATGTGTGATGATGCAGGTTTAATGCGGCCAGAGAGCTGTGCAAGTATTTTGGGATAACACCGGTACATGATATTACTATTGGAACTGTGGTGACTGATTCTAGTTTCCACAGGCGTTGTATTTCTATTGCCAGTTCTGTGTATTTTGATATCTTTGTGGCTATTGTTGTTTGCAGATTGGAGGTGTTTGGACAAGCAATTTCTATAAGGGATGCGGATCTTTTTGATTTATCGATTAGAATAATATCTGGACTATTGTTGCTGAGCGTGACATCGGTTATGACTTCTCGGTCTCATAGTAGTTTATATGAAGAGTTTCGAGAATGGGTGGAGGTGTATATTTCCAATATGCAGTTGATGACTGAAGAAATCCACATTTTACAGCAAGTTTCAGGTGAATGATTTTTGCTACCTGATCATGTCGGTGCTTATAATCGGTGTTGGCCAAGTGTGAGCAACCAGAGATGACGTGCTGTATGCTCTCTGTAGTTCTGGAACAGCGGCGGCAGTTGTCTGAGACAACTGTTGGATCATTCATGATAAATCTACGGTAGTTCCGTGTAGCAATTACTTGACCTAGGATGGCCAGAACAAATCCTTCTGTTTCTGGGAAAAGACCGTAGTAGGTCAGCCAAGCGTGCGACGCAGGTTTGTCGATATGAGGCTGATCCAGTTCATGGGGGTATTTCCCGTGAAGAGGTTTTTGTTTCCACATGGCCATATTCATCTCTTTTGTAGGTGGGGTAGAAACAGGCATTTCTGGCGACGACAAATTGAGAGGTGTATAGTTTATATCAGCTCTGCAAACAGGATGATGAAGACACGATGTATCAGCTCTCGAGTGGAAATATTCTCTTAGATTTGATATCAGATTGCTGTGTAAATTGACAATGGATAAGAAGCCCCTACCACCTTCTGATCTCGGGAGTGTAAGACGTTCGGTTGCAGATTTAGGATGGTGCATATGGTACCGGGTGAGTGAAACTGCTGTTTTCGTTTGTAACTGCTGAAGTTCTGTTTGGGTCCATTTTATGATACCAAAGGAGTATGTGAGCAGTGGTACGGCGTACGTATTGACTGCTTTGGTAAGATGTTTAGC
The DNA here is from genome assembly GCF_040414725.1 of Anabrus simplex. Lineage (NCBI taxonomy): Eukaryota > Metazoa > Arthropoda > Insecta > Orthoptera > Tettigoniidae > Anabrus > Anabrus simplex. The sequence continues at coordinate 299,769,267 of NC_090267.1, forward strand.
TGTCAGTTTTGATGATAGTACCTTGTTGAGACGTGTTGTATATTGCTGCGTAACATTTCTCTTGATGTCGGCATGTTTCATACGAGTGCTCTGATGAAAACCGAGGTATTTGTACATTCCTTCTTCCTCCAGCTGTTGTATGGATTCGTCGCTTAAACTAGAAGGTGTCCCTTGTGCTGAGTAGGATCCTCTGATGACAGTTTGGGTTCTGCATTTGTCCAATCCAAACCGCATGCCTATATCTGAAGAAAACGTCTTGGTAATTGAGAAGAGATGTTGGAGATGGGGTTTGGTAGAGGCATACAGCTTAACCCTTTCATTCCCAGTGTTGTTCCTAGACAACATCGTATTTAAAGCTGTTATGTACAGTATTATGTTTATCAATCCTTTAAATACCCTTGTTGTTGAGGGACAACAAGCTTCTAGTATGGTATTTTGCCACTTGGTGGTGCGTGAATCTACTTCAGATGTATTAATCTCTTTGACTTGGATGTCAGGTTAAGTTGCTGTCTAGGGATGGCTGTTTGTGTAGTGTATTTATAATCTTTTGATTGTTATTTCAGCAGTGAATTGTTATTTCTTTGTTACTTTGTTGAAGGTTATGCCTGCATTATTGCTGTGATATAGTAATTATCAACTAAATAGTTTATGAATTGATAATACACCTCAATAAACATGTGTGTTGTCCATGAACAACATTGGGACTGCAAGGTTAGTAATTGTCAAGATCCAAATAATACTATATTTGGCTGTTTAGATTGATAAAATGAGTGAAAAGTGGAGATTCAATTCTCACAAGTATTCCATTTACTTTATTTCAGGTGGTACTATTACTGGACTACTAGATGGGTTTCAATTATAGGCTAAAACTACGAAAGCTTGTGTATGTTTATAACTTTTGGTAAGCTAAAGACAGTTTTACAATGGAACATTTGGATTTAGAAAATATGACTATTGAGGAAATTCATGAACTTGTTGATGGTGTAAATGATGGAAATTTATCAGAAATTAGTGATTTCTCAGATGATATTGATGATGATGAGCTCTTCCGTATATGTGATAAAGTGTGTGGTACTGACAAAGCTCAGAATGTCGATATCATTAGTGAAGTTCATTCACAGCAGTCTCTGCCTTTTAACCCTGAAATAACTACCTGCAGTGTATCTGATGTAAATTCGTCTTCACCAGGGACTACTATAACTTCAAATTTATCCAGTGGTGCTTCATTGTCTAAGACAATAAGTGCAGAAATAACAAACAGTGTCCCCAACAAAACAATTAAACGTAAAGATGAGTGGAGATTCAAAAAAGTAGATTTTGAACCTCCAAACACCACATGGGGCAATTATTTACCCCCGTCTCCAACAAATTTGGAAACTCCTCTAATGTATTTTAAAACTTTTATTACAAATGATATTATAAAAGAAATCTGTATTCAAAGCAATTTGTATGCTCATCAAAAAGATGGAGAGGTACTCAACTGTACTGAGGTTGAAACTGAGCAGCTTCTGGGGATTTTGCTCCATATGGGAATTGTAAAAATGGCAGCTACCAAAATGTACTGGTCTTCATCATGTAGATACTCTCCTGTTGCAGATATAATGAGTCGAAATAGGTTTCAAAAACTTATGAAATATTTTCATATAGTGGATAACACTAAACAAAAACCAAGCACTCACCCAGAACACGATAAATTATTTAAAATAAGGCCATTGCTTGACACTCTTCTTCAAGGTATGAATGCAATTCCAGTCGAAGAATACAATTCTGTCGACGAACAGATTGTGCCATTCAAAGGTCGCAGCTACTTGAAACAATATATTCGAAACAAACCCCACAAATGGGGGTTCAAAATTTTCATGCGAGCAGGTTCATCTGGAATTATGTATAATTTTCGTCCTTATGTGGGCAAAGGCACCTGTGGTGATTTCGGACTTGGTTTTTCTGGGGACATCGTAATGGCACTTTGTCAAGATTTACCCGAAGGACAAAATTTCAAAGTTTTCTTTGATAACTGGTTCTCATCCCTGCAACTTGCAGTAGCACTAAAAGCTAGAGGTATACTCTGCGTTGGGACAATTAGACAGGATAGAATGGGAAAATGTCCTTTGGCAAATGAGCAAGATCTGAAGAAAATGGGGCGTGGTAGTAAAGACTGGAGAGTTGAAACCAAGTCTAACCTTTCCCTGATTCGGTGGTTCGATCGGAAAGCCATCAATTTCATATCATCATATGCTGCCATAGAGCCTGAATCGAAATGTAAGAGGTGGTGTGCTACAGAAAAGAAGACTGTGGAGGTGGATCGACCATTTGTTGTAAAAGAGTACAACACATTCATGGGAGGGGTCGATAAAGCTGACATGCTTCTGGAGCTTTATAGAATTGACATACGATCGAAGAAGTGGTATATGCGACTGGTATTCTGGTGTCTAGGGGTAGCAGTCGTAAACAGCTGGCTGTTGTACAGGCGACATCAAGAGCAACTAGGGAAAAAGTGTGAGTACTCTCTGATGCAATTTCAGGCTGATATATCAACAGGCCTGACAAAGAGTGGGAAAGTCGATGCGAAAAGGAAAGGGAGACCCAGCAGTAGTGAGAAGAATCCAAAGAAGAGGAAGGTGCAAGTATCAACAAATCCAATTGCTGATGTCAGATATGACAATATTGGCCATTGGCCAGAATATGATGTGAAGCAAGGCCGGTGCAAACTTTGCCCAAAGGGCTTTGCACATATCATGTGCAGAAAATGTGGTGTTCATTTGTGCTTGACAGCAAAAAAGAATTGCTTCAGTGACTATCACAAGAAGTAGTCGTTGCATGTTGAAAAAAACGTTGGTGTCTTTATTTCGGATGTAATTGTTTCATAATGTTTGTATTTTATTTTTCATTATTATTTTCATTTTTGTACTTAGTATGATTAAGAGTGAAAATTTCACCAAATAATGTGTATATTATTCCAGTTTTTTAATAGTTTCCATCTGTTGTGTTAGTATTATATTTCCCTTTTCATTTGACCGTCGAGTCCCATTGTTGTTCCTGAACAACATGATGTAAAAAATAAATTATTTGATAAAAAATATTAAACAACAAATGTTTGTGTTTAGTGCATTGTATTAATACAGAAAATACTGAATTAAAAATTTTCCACAGCTGAATTCATAATGTGGGAATGAAAGGGTTAATGTCGTCCATATAGAGTAGGTGGCTGATTCTGAATAGCTCTTCTCGCTTATTCTTAATGCTAAATCCATACCCACATGTGTTCAGTAGGTAGGATAGTGGATTTAATGCCATGCAGAACCGTAATGGACTCAGTGAGTCCCCTTGAAAGATCCCTCGTCGTATTGGTATGGGTCTTGTTGTAACACTGCAGTTTCTTAGAGAAACGTGAAGTGAGGTGTTCCAGTCTGCCATTACCGTCTTCAGGAAGTGAATGATTGAGGGGTCAACTTTATATAGTTCCAGAACATGTATGAGCCAAGTGTGTGGTACTGAATCAAAGGCCTTTTGATAGTAAATGAAGCACGTGTATAGGTTCCTGGATTTATGGTGTGCTTGTTCCAGGACCACAGTGTCGAAAATCAGTTGCTCCTTGCACCCCTTGATATTCTTCTTGCAACCCTTTTGCTCCTCGGCAATGATGTGGTTTTCCTCGCAGTGTTTCCGAATTCTGTTGGCTATTATATATGTAAATATCTTATATAGAGTAGATAGACATGTTATAGGCCGATACTTTGCTGGATTTTTCAGATTTTCATCCTTTGGTTTCAGATATGTGATGCCAGTGCACAGGAAAGCTGGGAATGTTGCCGGGTTGTCTAAAAATTTATGGAAATGTTGAGTCAGAAGGAAATGAGTACATGTAAAGTTCTAGTAGTAATAATTGTGTATACGATCAATGCCTGGGGCCTTCCAGTTCTGCAGTTTCTTGATGCTCTGTTGTATTTCTCCGATCTCAACAGCCTTGGTTGCCACATGCTTCACTTCATTAGTTCTATCTTTCAGTTCACTGATCCAATGGGCTTCCGCATTGTGCTCTATTGGGTTCGACCATACTCCCGACCAATAACTGTGAATTTTTTCTTCGCTGGGCGTATTTCCATCTTGTGCTGCATCTTGTGTTCTCTCCCTCAGATTGTTGTAGAACTGTTTCTCATTTCTTTCGAACATTGCGTTCTGCGATTTTCTCTCTGTGGTGTTTTGGTATCTTTTGAGGCGCTTGGATAATGCGGCCAACTTTTGTTTTATGGTTTCGAGGGTTTCTTGTAGTACTATGCTTCCAGGTTCCTCCAGACTCTGCCTTGAACTGATTTTCAGAATTCGTATAATTTTGTTATTTAGGCGCTTTCCTCTTACTCCATTCTTGTATTGCTGCAGGCGATTCACGTCCTGGAGGATTTGGATGATGCGTTCTTTCAGGCGTTTTGCCCAAGGTGGTTCTCTCAATTTTTTCTTGACAGACTTATTGTTAGGCAAAAGTGGCTTTCCATTGTTCAGTCGTACTGCGGCAAGTGCTGCACAGTATATAGCAGTATGTACTTCAGGGAACGTCTGATGCTCTTTCAGATATTCTGGCAAGACTTTCGAATTAAGATTATTATTATTATTATTATTATTATTATTATTATTATTATTATTATTATTATTATTATTATTATTATTAAATCTCTTAATATTATCATTACAGTAATCCAACCAGAGTGCCTGTATGCTTCAGAATGCCTAGAATAAACAACCAGAAAAGACATTGAAGAAATCGAGAAGAAGGAAAAAAATATTGTAAGAAAACTTTTCGGACCAACAATGTACTGACACAAACCGATTACGCAGTAACAAATACGTATATAAAACATGCAGCAGGATTTCAGAGCCGGGCTGAGTGGCTCGGACATTTGAGGAGCAGGCCTTCTGACCACAACTTGGCAGGTTCGATACTGACTCAGGCCGCTGGTATTTGAAGGTGCTCAAATACGTCAGCCTCATGTCGGTAGATTTACTTTCACTTAAAATAACTCCTACGGGACTAAATTCTGACACCTCAGCGTCTCCGAAAACCGTAAAAGTAGTTAGTGAGGCGTAAAGCAAATAACATTATTAGGATTTCAGACACCATACGCAAACGAAGGGTTAAATTCTTTGGACAAATTTCAAGAATGCCAAACGACAGACTCACAAAGATTCTTTTTCTTTTCTTTTTTACCATTTCAACCAGCCCAATAAGGAAGGCAACTATTATGACCAATGGTTTATTAACACCATGAAGGATCTGCAAGAAATGAACGTCATGGATCAAGACATCCACAACAGAACAACTTGAGATGGACAACTCTATGTGTTTGTGTGTGTGTGTGTGTGTGTGTGTGTGTGTGTGTGTGTGTGTGTGTGTGTGTTTGTGTGTGTTTGTGTGTATTTGTGTATATCAACAGGGTATTTCCTCTAATGGGCCAGTAATTTAAGGAACTCTGCTTTCTTGAATTAGATTACTCCACTGTTCAAAACCTAATGATTTATGTCCCTCTTTATACCCCCCAATTCACGCGATACCATCAGAAGTATGTCATATCAATATAATTGACAACGTTTTTCCACTCGTGGTCTCAATCCTTAACAACTTAACACCATGCATTAAAAGAACATAAGAAACTGTAATCGATGAATATTGAATTTTCACGGCCGCATTGTAATCGAAATTAACTCTGATCTTATTAGGTCGTGTTTCGTTGTCCACCTCAGAAACAAGACACACATTTAAGCTGTTCACAGAGCCAGAAAAAGCAACCAGGAACGAACAGTAATGGACGTCTGAAAATAAAGAAGCTGTAAGCAAGAGAATTAAGGAATACTAGCGCCACAGGAAACTGAAATCATGAAGAGTTACTTACATGGTCCATAGGTGGTCAAAATCGATTATGAATGAATTATAATAATGGACATTTTATCCATCACACTTAGGGAATGAAAAATTAAATATATTTTACAAGTATTCAAAATTTATTGAAACGCCATCTGCGGATGTTTTCAATGACATTAACAACAATAAAATACAATTATTATGATGATTACATGAATGTAAATATTCTTCATAGACTACCTGAAAGATGTACTCAGGAGTGAATGTTCTGATAATTATGTTACCTGATATTCTTTAAGTTTATCGCGCACAACTCTAGAAGAAGTAAGCAAAGCAAAGTCATCTCCGTACAGGCCATGAAGGCCCTTGGAGGGGTGGAAGGTAAAGGCTTCCACTATCCGTAACCTCGGCACTTGATGGTGTGGAGTCGTCATCTCTACGCTCGGTCGCCTTTGCGCCAGGAATTAATCGGGTACTCATTTTTGGTGTAAGCTGAGTGAACCTCAGGGCCATGTGCTCCTCCGGAAGTGGAAATATCGTTTCTTAAATTTTACGACGTAGTGGCGGGGATTCGAACCCAGGTCCTTCCGGGCGAACCGAGCACGCCTTTACCACCTCGGCCAGGCAGCCCCTTTTAGAAGAAGTACAAAAATGAAAACATCGAGTTCACGTGAAAGGATACTGTTACATAAATATCTCTTTGCAAAAAAATATAGTTTAAGTTATACTGTAGTTACACAAACATACACACAAACAAATATAACTATGGAAATTATTTCACAATCCTGCATTTCATACTGAATGTAGGTTAACTTCTCTGATGTTATTCTTTAATTCACTTTGTAATAAAAAAACACACAAGCAATTTTCTTCCCTATACAAGACAATAAGTGTTAACAAGAAAATTGCCCTCAAACTTTCTAACTAGAAAAAAAAATTGCTGCTGAGAAATGTCTTTAAAAGTAAATTGTTAAGCGTAAATAAACAGCAGTGAAATAAGTTGGGAATTCGTTAAGTTTTTAACAAGTCCGGGAACAAATAAGTTCATACCACAAAAAGGGAAATTGCCCCACGCGATTATAACAGACTTGAATAATAAACTCTAAACAATTGGACGTACAAATAGCGACAGCAATGACAACTTGTTTCTATCAAGACTACAAAGGAACGGTTTTCAGTTTTCGATATTAACTTTCAACCAATTAGGTCGTATTAGATGTACGGAACAAGACTTAATAGGTTGAAAGTTAATTACGATTACATTGCAGTCATGAAAATTCAATATTCATAGATTACAGTTTCTTATGTTCTTTTAATATATGGTGTTAAGTAAATCGTAGGTTATCTGCAGGAAGAATCACTAGGATATATTAAAGTGCCACGCAAAGTACAGTGCGTCGAGAATTAAAGAAATAATAGGGCTTCAAGGTTGAACTACTGCCCACAAACAAAATATTTCCTCTCTTAATAAAAAATGCCGCCTGGTGTGGTGAAAAGAGCGACACCGATGGAACAGTGGAAAGAGGTAAGTTATAGTGATGAAGCTCGTAATAAACTGTGGAAATCTGATGGGAGGATTTGGATATGAATAATGCTCGGCATATGTACACTGACTTAGCAAATGTCATGGGATTATCACCTAATAGCGTGTGGGGCCTCCTCTGGCCCTGCGAACTGCAGTGAGACGCCGTGGAAGTGAAACGACAAATCCTTGGTAGTCCTCTGGACGCAGCTGACACCAAATCCTTTGCAGAGCGGCCGCCAATGCTGGTCTGTTCTTGGGTGCAGGATCCATGGCACGGAGCCTGCGTTCCAGAACATCCCAGATATGCTCAATAGGTTTCATATCATATCGGGGCTCCTGGGTGGCTATGGCAGTCGTTGGACCTCCGCTGTATGTTCCTGGAACCATTCCCGGGTGACGTGGCAGCGATGTGGCGGCGCGTTATCATCTTGAAACACCGCAGAACCGTCTGGGCGCTGGAAGGCCAAAAATGGGTGGAGATGGTCTCCGATCAGCTCAACATACCGCGTACCATTCAAAGTCTCTTCCAGAACAACTATGCGGCCCATTCCATACCAGGAAAATGCATCCCAGACCATAACAGAGACACAGTGGCACCCGTGTGCGGCGCCGGTTCCCATATCCCATAGAACCTATGTTCATACGGATCGTCCACTGGAAGACGTGTCTAGCACGGCCTGTGTTGAACTGAGCCGTGATTTGTTGCACGGTTGCCCGTCTGTCACTATTGACAATCCGTCTCAGATGTCGCCGGTCACGGTCATCGAGGGTGGCTGGACGGCCGGTCGTTCGTCTGTTGTGGACGTTGACACCCGCATTCAACAATTCACGATACACCCTGGACAGGTTGATCGTGTGAAGCCAAATTCCCGCACCACTTCCGAAATCGCACTTCCCATCCGTCGGGCACCGACCACCATACCTCGTTCGAACGGTGTTAGCTCACGACGACGTTCCATTTTACACCTGTCATATGCACAGCCACTGCTCACAGGTCGCCTATACAACTGCCGCTGGCTCAGGGGGCGTGTGGTGCGCAGACAACACACCTGCGCATCAGTGCTCCGCTATCCCATGACATTTGCTCAGCCAGTGTATATTTACCTGAATATTTAGTGTGACACGACCTACGGCCTCCCTTGCAATTAGTCTACCCCTCTTGCACCTCATCTGCGCGCCATCTAGCCCTGCCTTTCGGAACATGATTTAGCTGGGACAAATTTCATTTTTGGAGTTGGTACTACTTCGTGGTCCAATCTGCAGCCGGCCAGCTAGCTATAAGGGAATTTGTTCCTTTTCCTCATTAGGGGACTTCATTCTCCGTGTCAAACTCGGACTCCGCAAGTGTGATAATGGGACCGTGCCTTGGCTGATGAGCTAAAGAAGGCACGGCATTTTTAATGTTTTTTCAACTGCTATGGGTTTTAAGAGACGTCGGGTGTGGGAATTTTGTCTTGCAGAACATCTCTAATGTGATCGAAAGTGACGTCGGGTGTTCGAAATTGATTACCGTCAAATACCACCGACCTCAGCGTGGTTCGAACCCAGTATCTTGGGAACAGGCAGACAATGACTAACCGACTGCGCTACTGAGATTGTAAAAAGAAATGTGGTTAATTGGTTTACTTTTATACATTTTCCTCCTGCTTATACACCTCAGATAAAAAAATGTTCATGTGTTCAAGATCACTAAGTTATAGGAATTATTCATATGCATAGTGAACCAGTACGAAAAAAATGCAATTTAACCCAAATAATTTTTCATACTCTGTCAGGTTCTTCGTCTTCATGATCATCAACATTATCACCGTCATCAAAAAAATATTTTATTTATTCATGGGACGAATAAACATGTGGTCATGAATCGGACCATACTTCAATCAATCAATCAATCAATCAATCAATCAATCCAATCAATCAATCAATCAATCAATCAATCAATCAATCAATCAATCAATCAATCAATCAATCAATCAATCAATCAATCAATCAATCAATCAATAAATAAATAAATAAATAAATAAATATTGATCTGCAGTTAGGGCAGTCGCCGAGGTGGCAGATTCCCTACCTGTTGTTTTCCTAGGCTTTTCTTTAATGATTTCAAAGAAAATGGAAATTTATTGAACATCTCCCTTGGTAAGTTATTCCAATCCCTAACTCCCTTTCCTATAAACGAATATTTGCCCCAGTTTGTCCTCCTGAATTCGAACTTTATCTTCATATTGTGATCTTTCCTACTTCTAAAGACACCACTCAGATTTATTCGTCTACTAACGTCATTCCATGCTATATCTCCATGGACAGCTTGGAACACACCACTTAGTCGAGCAGCTCGTCTTCTTTCTCCGAAGTCTTCCCAGCCCAAACTTTGCAGCATTTTTTTAACGCTACTCTTTTGTCGGAAATCACCCAGAACAAATTGAGCTGCATTTCTTTTGATTTTTTCACTTCATGAATCAAGTAATCGTGGTGAGGGTGCCGTACACTGGAACCATACTCTAGTTGGGGTCTTACCAGAGACTTGTATGCCCTCTGCTTTACATCCTTACTACAACCCCTAAACACCCTCATAACCATGTGTATGTGTACCTTTCCTTATATTAACACCTAGGTACTTATAGTGATCCCCATAAGGAACTTTCACGTCTTCAAAGCAGTAATTAAAACTGAGATCACTTTTCCTATTTGTGAAACTCACAACCTTACTTTCAACCTTGTTTATCACCATACCATTGCCTGATGTCCATCTCACAACATTATAGACGTCATTTTGCAGTTGCTCACAATCCTGTAACTTATTTATTACTCTGTACAGAATAATACAATCCGCAAAAAGCCTTAAGTCTGATTCAACTTCTTTACTCATATCATTTATATATAAGAGAACTTAAAGGTTCAATAATACTGCCTACTTGCCACTGTATAGTTCAACAACAGGTTCTACTTTTTAGAATATGATTAACTCACTTTAGACAATTTTCTTTCAGCTGTGAATAATTAGTTATTTTGTCATCATCATTAACTGCCATCTCCGTAAATTAGACAGGGAAGCGAAGTAATATGGCGAGAAATTCGTTAGGTTGACTACATTTCACTCCAATATTTGTAGATTGTCAGGATTGGCAGCAGTCGTCCTGGCTGGTTAAAATCTTCATCAGTCACAATTTTCTTTATTAGCATGAGTTAAGTAAGTTTTGAATAAAGTGCAACATTTCATGACCAATGGCGCTACTTTTTGCTGTTTGTTGACGATCAAATATTTCTCGCTCTGGACAGAGATGCCGCCGTGTATGAAATGCGAAAGGTATTGGGGTCAAAGAGACATTGTAGATTAGCAGTCGATATGGATGAAACAGAATATATTGTTGTTGGAAGCGAGCAAGGTGAGGATTTGAATTTTGAGTTCGGCTGGGTGAGAAATGTGGATGCTTCCAAGTACTTGGATTTATACCACATGATAAGTCAAGCAAGGGTAGCAATCATATATCTAAATGAGATCCTTTGGTGTCGGCACATATCTAGACGAAGAAAGAAAGAATGAACGCATTCTGTGCTCTGTGCATTCTATCCTTGGAGTGTTGGACACCGAAGGAGACACAAAATGATGATATTGAGGTTGTGAAAATGGATGTGTTACGGCGTAACACGAGAGTTTGTATCGGCTGAGGTATACAGGAATACAGGTGGGCTCGGAAGAACCGATTACAGAAAGGATTAATGTCTCAGCACTGAGATTGTACGGACATGTCCGACAGATTGAGAAATAGCCTCAGTATTTGATCAACTGGTCTCCACCAGAAAGATGATATCGAGGGAGTCTAAGGGCAACCTGGAATGGAACGATAACTAAAGCCATGGAAGGAAAATATCCATCCGAAGAAGACAGGCAAGATAGGAATACGTGGCATCTGAGAACAGGCAACTGCTAATAAGTGGAAACGCATGCATAAGTAAATTTAAGTCATTTTGAAACAAATTTCTGAATTTTTCCTGTATGTTAGGGGATTCTTATGGATAAAGGAAATGTAGAAATAAAGAAGGAAAATGAAGGAAATAAAGAAAGAAGGAAAGGAAGAAAGAAAGAATGACATGTACAGTACGATAAACTACAAAATTTAAGACAGTATTTTTCCCTTAACCCTCCTCAGACTTTCAGAAATTATATTTATGTTTTAGTTAAAGATGCCAGCGGAAGAAACACGCAATTCCACTTTTTGAATACACTTTTAACTATAAATATCATGAAAAAATCTCTGTCTATCTCTACAGACATAATCGATGATGTGGTTTGTAGTAGTAATGAGAATCGTGTAGCCTGGGTTTGTTTCTCTGTTACAGCCAGCACTCGACTATGGACAGCGCTTGGAGCAGTCTGGCTGTTGCTGTTGCTGTTGCTGTAATTTACTGCTCGACCGTAATGGTAAGATTATTATATATTACAGTGTGTTAAAAAAATTTGAACAAGGGCAATGACGTTACAGATACAGCATCTACATAATGTTAAACTCGACTGTTTGTGGTTCTACAATCAAATAGTTTCAGCTGTGAATACGGATGATGATGGTGATGATGAGTATTGATATAAACTTCTTGGGACTTAATGGATACTTCGCACGTAAGAAATGTATTTCAATGTAATGAAATTGTTACACATATACAGATGATAAATGATACCAGTTATTGCATGCATACTGGGAGGAACAGACTAAACTAAATGTATAGCTGAATCTGCACTTATATTCTGTATACAGTATAATATTACTCGTACTACTGTTTCTAGCTATTCATCGTTGACTAACCTCACGTTTTAGAAGTTTAATAGTTTTATTCATTTTAATGTTTAGTGCTATCTGGTTCTTCCGCCAAGCTGTTCAATATTATTCTCTGAATTGTCTTTCATCCTTTTATTCTTCGGTACTACCACTTTAATACTTACTAGCTATCAAAGATACTATGGAGACCATTTTAAAAGTGAACAATCCGAAATGTATTAACTGAGACAATCTGAACATATATCCAGAGTAAACCCTTCCCAAGAAAGTTCATGAAGGCCCCTGGAGGAAGGAAGGTAAATGTTTCCACTATTCATAACATCGACACTAACTGGGATAGAGCGGTTAGCTCCATGTCCAGCCACCTTTGCTCCCAGGAATTACCCTGGTACATACTGCTTGTGTAGCACGCCGGTGGGGCGTGAAGTCTCTATGGTCTGACACCGTAGTTACCCAGTTCGATTCCCGTTGGTGGAAACAGTTTTCACCATCAGAATGTTTACCGGCAGGGTAGGAGAAATAGTGGTACCGGTATACAATTTCTAATCACTAAATTGTGTGCCAAAAGCCTGAAACTAACGAGAAACCTCCCCGCAGTATTCGTATGGAGTGAGGGAATATGACGATGTTGACGGTGATTCGTCTGCCAGATGGAGACATTAAGCCCGTGAAGTATTATTCCACAGGAGTAGGTTATATGCTCAGACCGGTTTTAACCCCTCTCCCTACTTCATTACCATCTTCATCATCATCATCATCACCACCACCACCATCCCACATCAAGACGCGGAGGTCCTTGGATACTCCCGGCACTAGAAGCCATACGATAAATAACTAACAAAATTGATTAATTAATTCAATACTTTCTTCGTACATACGGAGTGAACATGAAACGCGCCTCTCCAGAAAATGGGAACAATAAAAAATATAAAATAAACGTTAGATTCAAGGAAGATAACTTCCAAATAAAACAAAAATTTAACAATAAAAATTTAAAATCTCAAGTTAAGCTCATAGGTCTCTGGTCGTGTCCGATGATTCGAGAATGCAATTTCGATGGTAAGCCTTAACTCACTCGCACCTGGAAACGTGCTTTCAAGGAAATGTGAGAAATATCTAATCTAAAGTTTATAAAATATAAATAACGATATCCTTTTTCTTCTCCTCCCCGGCCTTAGTCTCAGTTTTATTGCGTCGGAACTTTTGTGTACCTGGCCCAGTTTTACGGTAGGCTATCGTTCCTGACACTAGTCCTATGTGGAGCGATGTATTCGTTGTTGCGTGTTTCTATGTACACTGACTGACAGAGCAAATGCAACACCAAGAAGGAGTCGTTCGAATGGGATGAAAGTTGGGGAAAAAACAGAGACGGCACGGGCGAATAACTGATGTTTATTTCAAACCGATATGCAGGTTACACAATGCGCACGGCATCGACAAAGTAGGATGTAGGACCACCGCGAGCGGCGATGCACGCAGAAACACGTCGAGGTACAGAGTCAATAAGAGTGCGGATGGTGTCCTGAGGGATGGTTCTCGATTCTCTGTCAACCATTTTCCACAGTTGGTCGTCCGTACGAGGCTGGGGCAGAGTTTGCAAACGGCGTCCAATGAGATCCCACACGTGTTCGATTGGTGAGAGATCCGGAGAGTACACTGGCCACGGAAGCATCTGTACACCTCGTAGAGCCTGTTGGGAGATGCGAGCAGTGTGTGGGCGGGCATTATCCTGCTGAAACAGAGCATTGGGCAGCCCCTGAAGGTACGGGAGTGCCACCGGCCGCAGCACATGCTGCACGTAGCGGTGGGCATTTAACGTGCCTTGAATACGCACTAGAGGTGACGTGGAATCATACGCAATAGCGCCTCAAACCATGATGCCGCATTGTCTAGCGGTAGGGCGCTCCACAGTTACTGCCGGATTTGACCTTTCTCCACGCCGACGCCACACTCGTCTGCGGTGACTATCACTGACAGAACAGAAGCGTGACTCATCGGAGAACACGACGTTCCGCCATTCCCTCATCCAAGTCGCTCTAGCCCGGCACCATGCCAGGCGTGCACGTCTATGCTGTGGAGTCAATGGTAGTCTTCTGAGCGGACGCCGGGAGTGCAGGCCTCCTTCAACCAATCGACGGGAAATTGTTCTGGTCGATATTGGAACAGCCAGGGTGTCTTGCACATGCTGAAGAATGGCGGTTGACGTGGCGTGCGGGGCTGCCACCGCTTGGCGGCGGATGCGCCGATCCTCGCGTGCTGACGTCACTCGGGCTGCACCTGGACCCCTCGCACGTGCCACATGTCCCTGCGCCAACCATCTTCGCCACAGGCGCTGCACCGTGGACACATCCCTATGGGTATCGGCTGCGATTTGACGAAGCGACCAACCTGCCCTTCTCAGCCCGATCACCATACCCCTCGTAAAGTCGTCTGTCTGCTGGAAATGCCTCCGTTGACGGCGGCCTGGCATTCTTAGCTATACACGTGTCCTGTGGCACACGCCAACACGTTCTACAATGACTGTCGGCTGAGAAATCACGGTACGAAGTGGGCCATTCGCCAACGCCGTGTCCCATTTATCGTTCGCTACGTGCGCAGCACAGCGGCGCATTTCACATCATGAGCATACCTCAGTGACGTATGTCTACCCTGCAATTGGCATAAAGTTCTGACCACTCCTTCTTTGTGTTGCATTTGCTCTGTCAGTCAGTGTATTAAGAAGAAAAATAATCAACCAGCCGCCGATCCAGAGGAATTAATCATACGAAGTTAAAATCCAGGGTCTTGCCGAGAATGCTTCCGCAGACCTCTAAATCTAAGGCCATTATGCTGAACATTCAACCAAGAAGCCCGACAAGTAGGCCTAACCTCGTGTCCTCATTCCAAGGTAAATCATCAAGGAGGTGAGCTGTATGTATAATTTAAACCAGGCATCGTCAATAGAGAGCGAAATGCCTTCGGAGCCAGTTTGCTCCCCGCTCTCGATTAACGAGAGCAGCTTAGCGAGCAAGTAGGGGAAGAAGTAGGGGAAGTGCATGACGTAGTACTCTATGTGCTGAAGACCAGTCGCGCAAGTACAGTACGGCCACGTTCTGCAACCCACCGTACTGCTGCTCTCTTGTCACGTGACAATCACCCGTCCCGTGCGGAGCAGGTAACACCGGCTCCCTAGAGCAACTACGTGATGACGTCTGATTTAAACCACAGGCCAGACCTCCTGTCATTTTTAAATCTCTGAAAATACCGGAATCGAAGCCAGACCTTTCGAAGACGGCAGCTAATGACACTAACCGTTACTCTGCTGAGGTGGGCGGTAAGAAAAATTGTATTACACAAACAGTCAAGTAACTATGATGGTGATGAAATTTTTAAGTATGTCAAACGTGAAGAGCGTTGCCGTGCATTTGAGGACAAGCGTAATCCGACAGCGCTATATAAAGGCTACCCAAAGCCCGTAAGACCTTTAGTGCCATGAAGGGTGTATAGGACCAAAACACAAAAATAGGGTAACTTAAAATTGTATGTGATACAAAATAACTAACATTTGTTCTTTAACCCTTTGTAAAATTATCGATATTTTTGAGAAAGTTTGGATATACATATTGGCAACGCTGCATAAGCTCACATGTCTTACCAACGTTCGTGGCATGCAAGTGTTTGTGCTCAAAGAGGACAAGTGAACATGCCGTGTAAGAAAGAGTGCTTGAACTGGGTACGGTTATGGAATTCGTGAAAAGTGTAAATAACACAGGAATTCGCTGCATAATATTTGAAAATAATAAATAATAGATAAACATTATTTTGGACAGTTATATGCAATTCATATATAGGCTGCGGGTATAGATTACATTTCGGCCAATCTAGGTACAGGGAAATTGTAAATTTGCTTGATGATGATGATGCTTGTTGGTTTAAGGGGCCTAACATCGAAGGTCATCGGCCCCAATTGTAAATTTAGACATGCGAGACGACTATGACAATGCTGAACCTAGTGTCCCGTTGATTTAAGTTTTTGGACTGACGCTTTTACTTTATGTGGAAACTAGCAAGATACCCGTGCTTCGCTACGGTATTATACTGAAATTTATAATTGAATGCTTAACATTTAAAATATAATCCTCCGAAATTCGCGACCTAACTCGTTTTCGAAGAGAATCCGCCAAAATTCGCGATCTGACTCGTTTTCTGAGAGATTACGGCAAAATTCCTCCCATTTTTCAATCTTTCTCTCCAGCAATCGATTTCGTACTTCCTGGGCTAGGTCCAGGTATTCCACGCAGTTAGTTGGGTCCATAAATCTTTGCCATCTTTTCCTATAAGCATTCTTAGTATGGATCAAATCCCGAAGGTGATCCTGCGTGGTGTCGTCTTGGGTGCCTTGGCGGTACTGAACCCGCGGCCGGACTGTATTCGTAGTCATTACCAGGCCAGGATCCGTTTCCAGCGCGGTCCGCATAATTTGACGACGGTCCAGAACATTATTATTATTATTATTATTATTATTATTATTATTATTATTATTATTATTATTATTATTATTATTATTATTATTATTAGATGTTCTGGACCCCACAGCAAGATGCAAGACCGCTACTTGGCGGTAAATTACATCTGCTACCATTCTCATTGTTGACAATGTGACCAGCACCATTGTCGCGCGTAGGCAAGAGTGCGGGATTTCTGGCGATACGAATGACATACTTCCGTGCATTATTAACCGTATTATAGAGGTGAACAATTTGACGGTCAATCTAATTCCTATCGTTTATTTCAAATGTGTTCAAATTTTTATTTATATGCCAGGAGAGTCTACTGATATCTAAGAACGTTCTCCGAAGGAAAAGATGGCTGTTGAATTCGAACCCAGGAAAGATTAAAAATTATCGGTTTATGATCAGAATAAGTACATCGAAAAGCGACAGCCTGTTTTCAGTCATTCGACAGGGTCAGGAATGGAATGAATAAAGCACCATCTAGCGGTGACAATAGGAATTGAGCCGGCTGCCGAAGCACTCCTGTGGGGCAATGATCGATGAATGACAAATGAATTGAAATATTGGACAGTGTTGCTGGAATGAATGATGACCGGGAAAACCGGAGTATCCGGAGAAAAACCTGTCCTGCCTCCGTTTTGTCCAGCACAAATGTCACATGGAGTGACCGAGATTTGAACCACGGAACCCAGCTGTGAGAGGCAGGCGCGCTGCCGCCTGAGCAACTGAGGCTCCTTATAAGTACATAATGAACAGTAAAATCATTTGGCCCCGCCTCCTTTTACAGGCCACCGCCGTTAACTTTATTCCCCCCCCCCAAAAAAAAAAATTAAAAGAAGGCGTGTTTCTTTGTGTTCAAAGGATATTCCAAACACAAATGTTCACGTCTATTACCTTCAGTTTTGAGATATAAGTATCCCCATGAAAATAATTCACCTTTTTCACTTCCTTTCACACTTCCGCCCCCCCCCCCCCTATGTGAATTTTCCGGCAAAAAATTACTTGTTTCTTTAATAGTAGAGGATCTTCTAAAACCAACTATCACGACTCTAACTTCTTCAGTTTTTTATTCATGTGTCCTCGTGAAAGGAATTCAACTCCTTTTCACTCCCGCCGCGCAAGATGGTTCCCCCCCCCCCCCAAAAAGCGCGTTTTTCTTTGTTTTTAAAGGAAATCCAAATACCAATTTTCACGTCTGTAACAAATTTATTTGTATTAGATGTATGTATTCTCATGCAATTAAGTCAATTAATATTTCAATTCTTTCACCACCCCCACTTCATTGGATTTTCCGAAAATACGTGTTTCTTTACTTATAAAGAAGATTCCAAATATCAAATTTCACGTCTGTAACATCTTCATTTTTGGGATATCAGTAGCCTAAAAAAAATTCAACACCATTTTCAGTCAATTTCAGCCCCCCCCCCCCCCTCCACCCAAGTGGTATTGCCGAAAACTAAAAATACACGTTCCTTTATTTTTAATAGAGATAAAAATACCATTTTTCACTTCTGTAACATGTTAAGTTTTTTTTTATATATACTGTAGAAATTCTCATTTTAAAATTTCACCCCTTTTTATTTCCCCTTAAGGGGAGTTTCCAAAAACAAATTACATATCTTTCTTTATATTTACAGGAAATTCCAAATACGCACTTTATACGCCTGTAACATTTTACGTTTCTCAGATATTCTGTAGATATAGTCTTTCTAAAAATTCATCCCAATTTGTCACTCCTGTTTAACCGCCATTAATTAGACTTTCCAAAAACAAAAAATGCATGCTTCTTTATTTTTAAAGGAGATCCCATATACAAATTTTCAGTTCTGTAATATCTTCTGTTTCTGAGATACATATATCCTCATTAGAGGCATTCAACCCGTTTACACCCCTCCTATGGGGATTTAGAGAAAACAAAAAATGCGTGTTCTTTTATTTTTAAAGGAGATTCTGAATACCAATTTTTACACCTGCTAACTTTTAAAGTTTTAAGATGTAGGCACACTCATTTTAAAAATTCACCCCTTTTCACCCCCCCCCATTATTTGGATTTTCCTAAAACGAAAAACTACCTGCTTCTTTATTTTTAGAGTAGATCCCAAACACCAATTTTCAGGTCTGTATTATCTTCAGGTTCTGAAATATAAGTAGCCTCATTAAAGGCATTCAACCCAATTTTCACCCTTTTCCACCCTTACTATTGGGATTTCCGAAAACAAAAAAATATGTATTTCTATATTTTTAAAGGAGATTCTAAATACCAATTTTTACATCAATAAACTTTAAAAGTTTTAAGATATAGATACACTCATTTTAAAATTTCACCCCCTATTAGCCCCCCCTTAATTGGATTTTCAAAAAAAAAATATGATTCTTTATTTTTAGAGGAGATCCCAAACACCAATTTTCAGGTCTGTAATATCTTCAGGTTCTGAAATATAAGTAGCCTAATTAAAGGCATTCAACCCCATTTTTCACCCTTTTCCACCCTTCCTATTGGGATTTTCCGAAAACAAAAAAGTATGTGTTTCTTTATTTTTAAAGGAGATTCTAAATACCAATTTTTACATCAATAAACTTTAAAAGTTTTAAGATATAGATACATTCATTTTAAAATTTCACCCCCTTTTAAACCCCCCCCATTAATTGGATATCCCAAAAACAAAAAATATACGATTCTTTATTTTTAGAGGAGATCACAAACACCAATTTTCAGGTCTGTAATATCTTCAGGTTCTGAAATATAAGTAGCCTCATTAAAGGCATTCAACCCATTTTTCATCCTATTCCACCCTTCCTATTGGAATTTTCCGAAAACAGAAAATACGTGTTTCTTTATTTTTAAAGGAGATTGTAAATACCAATTTTTACATCTATCAACTTTATATAGATGCACTCACTTTAAAACGTCACCCCCCCTTTTCACCCTCCCATTAATTGGATTTTCCAAAAACAAAATAAAACGTGTTTCTTTATTTTTTAAAGAGATTAAAAGTATCAATGTTCAGGTCTGTAATATCTTCAGTTTCTGAGATATAAGTATCCTCATTAAAGGCATTCAACCATTTTTGCACCCCTTTTCACCCCTCCTATTGGGATTTTCCGAAAACAAAAAATATACCTGTTTCTTTATTTTTAATGAAGATTTTAAATACCAATTTTTCCATCTTTAAACTTTAAAAGTTTTGAGATATAGATGCACTCATTTTAAAAATTCACCCCTCTTTTCACCCTCCCATTAATTGGATTTTCCTAAACATAAAATATACGTGCTGCTTTTTTTAAAAGAGATCAAAAGTAGCAATTTTCAGGTCTGTAACATCTTCAGTTTCTGAGATATAAGTACCGTATCCTGATTAAAGTCATTCAACTCCGTTTTCACCACTTTTCACCCCTCCTATTCGGATTTTCTGAAAACAAAAAAATACGTGTTTCCTTATTCTTAAATAAGATTCTAAATACCAATTTTTTCATCTGTAAACCTTTAAAGTTTTGAGATATAGATACATTCATTTTAAAATTTCACCCCCTATTAGCCCCCCCCTCCCCCTTAATTGGATTTTCAAAAAAAAAATATATGATTCTTTATTTTTAGAGGGGATCACAAACACCTATTTTCAGGTCTGTAATATCTTCAGGTTCTGAAATATAAGTAGCCTAATTAAAGGCATTCAACCATTTTTTTTTACCCTTTTCACCCCTCCTATTGGGATTTTCTGAAAACAAAAAAAATACGTGTTTCTTTATTTTTAATGAAGATTTTAAATACCAATTTTTCCATCTTTAAACTTTAAAAGTTTTGAGATATAGATGCACTCATTTTAAAAATTCACCCCTCTTTTCACCCTCCCATTAATTGGATTTTCCTAAACATAAAATATACGTGCTGCTTTTTTTAAAAGAGATCAAAAGTAGCAATTTTCAGGTCTGTAATATCTTCAGTTTCTGAGATATAAGTACCGTATCCTGATTAAAGTCATTCAACTCCGTTTTCACTACTTTTCACCCCTCCTATTCGGATTTTCTGAAAACAAAAAAATACGTGTTTCCTTATTCTTAAATAAGATTCTAAATACCAATTTTTACATCTGTAAACCTTTAAAGTTTTGAGATATAGATACACTCATTTTAAAATTTCAACCGCCTTTTCACCCCCTTAGCGAAGGAATATCCAAAAATCCTCTCTTAGCAAGCACCTACATCTTAATATGAATCTATGTCCAAAATTTCATTTATTTATGTCCAGTAGTTTTGGCTCGGCGATGATGAATCACTCAGTCAGTCAGTCAGTCAGTCAGTCAGTCAGTCAGTCAGTCAGGACAAGTTATTTTATATACAGGGTTATTCACCTAACATTTTACACGCAAATTTCTAAACCATTAAAGATATCAGCATTCTGTTTTCATATTCGTAAATGGTACGCAGGGTCTTGTAAAATAACGTTCTACTTAGTCTCATGGGATGATTAGCAACCGAGATATTGATACTAACTCCATATTTTAAAATGGAATGGCACAAATTTATACAGCTGATATAAAAGTTCATCCGCGTGCAAGTTCAAATATGTATTTTCAAAATAGGACAATTATTTTTGAGTTTTAAATAAGAACAGCATGCGCTGTTTTGCATATCGCATCGGACGGCGTTAAGCCGGGCAGGGACATATTGAGGCGCAAGCAGTTTCCTGGGAGTGAGTTCAGCCACAGAATGGGTACCAGGCATGTAAGCATCTCGTACACATGTGATGGGTTGCAAAGTGTGCATGACAGGCGAACACATGGCAGGACAGAAAGGGTTGATGTGTTTAAAACGAATAAAAAATAAGTACTTTGCCTTGAAAGAAACATAACGGAAGCTATAATTGTCACTGGTTTTAGTGTACAGTTCATACTACTCTATGAGTTGAGAAATAAACATTCACAAAACACCGGAAGAGCTCCTTCTAGAGAAGCAAATATTCAGAGCTGATCGTAGAGAGAATGCAGCAACACTATTATTTATGTTTTATTTTACACGCATTAATCTCCGCAGAGCTGTCCAGCCCCATGGCTAAATGGTTAGCGTGCTGGCCTTTGGTCACAGGGGTCCCGGGTTCGATTCCCGGCAGGGTCGGTAATTTTAACCTTAATTGGTTAATTTCACTGTCACGGGGGCTGGGTGTATCTGTCGTCTTCATCATCATTTCATCCTCACCACGACGCGCAGGTCGTCTACGGGAGTCAAATCGAAAGACCTGCATCTGGCGAGCCGAACTTGTCCTCGGACACTCCCGGCACTAAAAGCTATACGCCATTTCATTTTCCGCAGAGCCCCGGCGCGACTGTAGTAGCGTGCATTCGGGAGAGCGTAGGTTCGAGTCCTGCCTCGCCCACCCTGACATTGATTTTCATGGTGTCCCATGTTCAACACCAGGCAAATACCGGATAGCTACCTTTGTGATAGGCCATGGCCGATTTTCTTTCCAAATCCTTCCCATTCCCATCCGTCAAAAAAACGCTAAACTGAGTGCAGCCTATTACATTTCAAAACAAAACAATACAACTTTAATCTCCCTTCCCCGTTGTGTGTTCGCCAGTCATACAATAACGTTGCACACCCAGGGTATGTTACGGTACATCACATTATGTTTCATGCCTGGTATCCGTTCTGTGGCTGGAATCAAGGCCAGGAAGTAGCTTGCGCCACAATACGGCCTTGCCCGACTTCACGCCGTCTGATGCGATATGCAAAACAGCGCGTGCTGTTTTTATTTATATTTCAAAAAGTAATTGTCCGATTTTGAAAATACTCACATATTTGAACTTGTACGGAGATGAACTTTTATATCAGCTGTATAAATTTGTGCCATTCCATTTAAAAATATGGAGTTAGTGTCAATATCTCGGTTGTCAATCATCCCATGAGACTAAGTAGCGCGTTATTTTACAAGACCCTGCGGACGATTTACAAATATGAAAACAGAATGCTGATACTTTAATGGTTTAGAAGTTATTTGCGTGTAACATGTTAGGTGAATAACCCTGTATATAGATTTCAGATATTTTCGCGGGATTTGTTACTATTGTCCGTTAGAGATAAACCGAACATTTTTCTGATAATGTTTTAAGCACTTATTTTAACGAGGAGTCTCATTCTCCCCCTCATGCCGGCACCGCTGTACCATCAGACGCAACGACTCCGAGAATAATCAATTGAGCAGAAGCCTCTCCTGCTCAAGAAATCTTTATATTTACATATTTGCTAAAACAACTCCAAGCTGAAACTTACGTAAAAATGAAGAGTGGACATGAGTCCATACTTTGGAAAGAAAATTACAAAACATTGCGTATTTTATGGGCACTGGCATAACTTCCGTTACCGTTTCGAATTTAATCGCTTCTCATCCAGTCTTTTATGTGTGGTGGGTATTAGGGTTGTATTTCTACAGGGCATGACTGTAAAATTCGTATCAATTGGTAGCAATTGATATGAAACAACCGCCAAAAGATTGGTAATGCAACGTTGCCATTGTACTTCGAAGGTGACTAATTACTACTTTCCCTCTTGTTTACCTTATAATTTTGATTTATGGTACATTCCAGGGTTGTTTATGGTTTTTTCCTCTGGCGAAATCCTATTCTGTGCTTTTATCCTGTGTGATGTACTCTACTGTACTCTTATATTTTAGGAATTGAAGAGAAGACTTCTACCAAGTCCTTCGGAGACGGAAGTAGCCGCATTCCATTTCAACAACTTAGAGGCTACTTATCACCCTAGGGTATGGTGCAGGAATCAACTTTTGAAATACAATAGTACATCAAAATACCTAGGTGTAACATTAGACAGATCACTGACATATCGAAGTCACATAGAAAAAACAGCCGCCAAACTTAAGATCCGGAATAACCTGCTGAGCAAGTTAGGTGGAAATTCATGGGGAGATGACGCCAATACTTTGCGAACTACTGCTTTGGCCACGGTATATTCTACAGCTGAGTACTGTGCTGGAATACGGTTAAATAGCTCTCACTGCAGTCTAATTGATATCCAACATCAGGCTATGCGTACTGTATCCGGCAGGCTGTGCTCAACTCCAGTGCAATGGCTACCTGTCTTTTGCAATATCTCTCCCCCTCATATAAGGAGACAACAAGCACGTATACTGCATATTGTGTATATATTAATGGCAAAAATAGAATATCGTGTTATTACAAGTGAAAATATTGTTTCTAAATGGACTTAATTACGGGAAATCGAACTCAGAACCCTTCCGGTAAACGGAACACGCTTTTACCATCTCATATCTGCGGCACATCAGCTGGCATCTAGAAAGATACATTATTTCTTCAAGAAATTTCACTTAGTTATTTTGGACAATCTCAGCATACAAAATCATAACGTATTTGAATAGAATATACGAGGTGATTGTATTTATCAGAAAATTCATAATGCAACATGCAGTATTCCGTGTACATCGTTTCAGTGTTCTAACAGAAAACTCTGAAGACGAATAAAAACTCATTCTCTCGTAGACTCTACTTGGGCCTTAACGTTCGAATTCCTTGGTAAGGAGATTCGATCAGGATTGACTGACTACTTCTAAATATCAATATAATTGAAAAGATTAATAATTTAGCTGAAATATTTAATCACACTTACATGATATCTTTATGCGAAAAGAAAATTCTTTCGCTTTAATTGCTAAAGATTGTAACATCACATTAAGACAGGTTTACGGCAACGATGAAATACGAAAGGCCTAGGACTTCTATACATATTCAATACGTTTCAATGAAGATATGTACTGGTACTAATATAGCCTCCAGTTAGGGCTGCAAAGTTCAACGAACATTAGAAATTCAAATACGGCCTTATTAGCCGTTAAAAATGTTTCCACTTACTGACAGGTGAAATCTCTATGTTTAAACCTTAAGGTGTATATTTCACAAACTTCAAATTCAGAAACTACATGGAGTTAGAAGATGCGATCTGCACCGAAGTCTTCTAAATTGTCTGAACAATGAAGGAAAAATCCTTAATTGCCTGAAGGTAGATTCCCTTCACACAGGCGATCTTAATCATTAGATTGCTGGTGAAACAACCCACTAACTACATTTAAAACTTCGGAGACGCCCAGGTGCCAGTACTTTGTGCCGCAGGAGTTCCTTTACGTGCCAGTAAATCTACCGACACGAGTCAGGCGTATTTCAGCACCTTCAAATACCACCGCACTGGCCCACGACTGAATGCGTTAACATGGGTTCGGAAGACCAATTCTTCTACTATCTGAGCTGCTCAGCCTAGCCCATAATATCATATTCCTCCTGGCACCTGAATCTCTTTTAAATTTAAACGAAGACGGTACGGTTAGCTTTCTCAATGATAATCAATAAATCTCAGGATCACACTTTTGACTCTATGCTGCAAAAACCTTGATGGTCCTTGGCCTACCCCAAGCGATCGCTTATCAGCCCGAAGGCAACGCATCCTCTCAGCGGTTATTCTTGGCATTCTAGCCTGCGGAAGCTATTTCACTGTCAAATAGCTTCTGAACTGTTCTCACGTAGGCTGAGTTGATCTCCAGTCAGCCCTGAGATCTAGGTATAAATCATTGGTCTGGCTGGACATCGAAACTGTGACCTGTGGGTAACAGACAGGCCCGTTAACTCTAGACTACGGGCCCTTTTAATCTGCCTCAGTCTGCTAAAATCACTGGTTAGCCACGAGGAAAATTATGTAGGTCCTTCATGAATAAGATCACTGTCTCTCGTATCACCAAGTCAGGAAATAATTTGTGTATTCACAATTATTTCCGGTAGTGACTGATATTGAAATAATTGAGCAGAGTATTGTTAGAATTGAAAGTGAATATAAGCTAAGTTTTCAACGTGGTTCACTTCTTTAAAAGAATTAAATGGTGAAAGTAAGTGTCTGTAAGAGGGAGGTTGTCTACCTACCTGCTTTTACAGTTTTATTTTCTAATCGTACGACCCCTAGCGCGGGATAGGCTAGTTGTATTGTGTTTCGAATCTCGGTGAGTATTAGGTAGGAATTTTTACCTAGAATATCACGTGGCGTCAGGAATAACACTTAGCCTTAACCCCCTGCCTATCTTTAAAATTATCCAGAGTGACTGCAGGGATTCCAGAATTAATAGAGGATATTTTCAGTGGGAAGGGAATGGTGTTTGATTGTTATTATTATTTTGCTAGAAGGTTTTAACGTCGCATTAACTCAGTTTTTTCGGCGACGATTGTATAGGAAAAGGAAGGCAGAAGCCATTTCTTAGTTAGAAAGCAAAGCAAAGCAAAGTCATCTCCGTACAGGCCATGAAGGTCCTGGGAGGGGTGGAAGGTGAAGGCGTCCACTATCCGTAACCACGACACTTGATGGGGTAGAGTGGTTAGCTCTACGCCCGGTTCTTAGTTACAAGGGAGATATAAATGTGGTATACTGTAACTCACTAACCTCAATCGCTTCAAACATTTAACAGATAATTGATGGTATCATAATTCATTACTTAAGATTTCGTTATCTGTAATAGGCAACTAAGTTTCAGCTTTAGAGTACACTTTATTAGTAATAAAATTTGACTCCTTATAACACCGTAAAGAATGAAATTGTCTTCAACGAGTTATTTATCAGATTTTTAAAACATGTTTAAGTTGATTGTATCTAAATAGGTCTCATTGTTCATTAAATCTGAAAATGGTCATTGTTTTTAAAGTAAATACAATGGTACTATACATCCTTTCCCTTAACTCTACATGAGGATTAATTTTCGTTATGGTGAAATCTCAGGTAATAAATAAATAATCTGAAATACTAAAATTCGTAGGATATTTCACATTAACCTTCGAATTGTATTTCATGACATTCAGATCATTGAACTATATTAATCAGTCAATTTAGAGTGCTGAGTCGTAGGCGTATTTTTTTCCGTATCCTCATCAATGAAACCAGGAGATCATTGTCTTATCCTGTGATCTTTAGTAGGTACATTAATTTATGAAATAATTAGTTGTGAATTTTAACTATATTAATCAGTCAATTTAGAGTGCTGAGTCGTAGGCGTAATTTTTTGTCCGTATCCTCATCAATGAAACCAGGAGATCATTGTCTTATCCCGTGATCTTTAGTAGGTACATTAATTTATGAAATAATAAGTTGTGAATTTTAATTTGTTCTATAGTGTTAGACTGAGGAATATACTAACATTCAATACATTTTGCTCCAGAATACCCTAAATTTCACAGTCAAATGCTGCCCTTTCATTTATAAGTCAGTAACAGTGATCATTGGAAGATTTATTGGAAGATCTGCACGTATAATCGACTGAATTCCCTCGGGGTTGAATACCTGAGTCGGATACCAACATGGCAATCGAATTATTTACACCGATAGAAGTACGAGCTGTAGAAACAAAGGTAGGATCGCTTAATAACTTATGCACCTCAGGGGATGAACCAGCTGCAGTAACGTGCGCACACAGAAGATAGGCTAATCCAAAATAAATGTCAGATTACCGCGTTAAATGCTGCCATGTAATGCTTTATTGTGAACTTACCACAAGCTCCGTTTACTTTCATTATGGAATGGGTTGTTTATTACCTAGTGGTTCAACATACCGCAGTCCATCGTCCTGAAAAGCAAGAAAGAATACAGTACAAGAGGATGATAATGCTTGGTGTTTAAAGGGGGTCTAAAATCTAGGCCATCGCCTCAGTACAAGAGGAGCAGCACTGGATAAAGTTGTGTTGCTAATAATTAAATTATTTCCATAACGATTGATTGATTGATTGATTGATTGATTGATTGATTGATTGATTGATTGATTGATTGATTGATTGATTGATTGATTGATTGATTGATTGATTGATTGATTGATTGATTGATTGATTGATTGATATACATATTCCGCCAAAATAAATGGTCTGGTCCCTTGGCTGAATGGTCAGCATAGTGGCCTTCAGTTTACATGATTCCTGGTTCGATTACCGGCCGAGTCGGGGATTTGATGTTGTTGTTTAAAGGGGCCTAACAGCTAGGTCATCGGCCCCTAATAGTACAAGGTGCAACTAAAATGAAATTAAAACTTCAAAATATATCCACTGACTAGAACGTAAAATGAATAATGATGAATAAATGATCGTGAAACCAAAACAATCAGTGGATCCAATTCAAAATGCCTTGGTTACTGGGATGATGCCTGTTATTTAAAGCGGTCCACACTCCAAGTCACCGGCCCCTCACAATGGTACTACTCACTGGCAAAGAAAAAACATGATCTTCCTCCTAGAGTGGTTCGAATATTAAACGGAAATATCTCATAATACGTATCTTCACAATTCAATGTACATCAGGTGATTGTTTGGTCCGCGGACCCGTTGTATACTACTGTATATGAAACTAGGCAACTAAGGGACCGAAAATGGTCAAATTTGTCGAATCTTCAAAACTTAATTTCCTGTCATCTTTCCACCAGCGTAACACACGCTCCGGTTGTACACTTGCTATCCCCCTCACCAGGACATAAGCATACACCCGTTCCTTTGTTGTGAATGGAACTAGAATATGGAATTCTCTCTCCCACAGCATTAGAGCCATAAAAATCTTAAATTCCTTTAAGTCGTCTTGCCGTGAGCATCTCCTCGATGTGTGCCGCCAGGCTAAATGAGTCTTGTGGTTTGAATGTACGTTTACTGGCTTATGTTATATTGTGTCATTCAACTTTTAATTTGTAACGATAGTTTTAAGAGATGAAGAAGAATATTTATAGTTCATATATTATGCTATTTTGTTTCATATTTTGTTTACAAACTAGTTTTAAGATAAGGTTCTGAATACTTTTCTCAGATATACACTGTTAATGAAGTGTGGTTAAATGTAAAAGAGGACCATGAGTCCTAACTTCGTCACTACAAATAAAAGCAAATTTATTTTTATTGCTATTAATGATAATAATAATAATAATAATTGCGCAGCAGTAACTGTCGTTAGGCTGAACAACCAAAATCTAATACCCCTCTCCAGAAGCTCTTGTAAGAATGCAGATCCAGAATACTTTCCACCATGGCAACGTTGATTACAAAGTGATATCCAAGAGGTAGGAAAAACCATAGGTCAACTTTCCGCGTGTCTCTGTAACCAAACGAAAACAAAAACTAACAGAAACTTGAGGAATGTGCTCAGGAAAATTAACACCCATACAAAGGAACCTGAGCACAGAGAAAAGGTCAAAGAATACATTGACATCCAAAACCAAAAGGTGAGTGCAAAAGCAGACAGGCTCAGGAGGTACAAAGAGTCTCGAGCTAGGAAAGTGCAAAACAACCTTTTCTCCAGGAGTGAGGGCCAATTCTACAGAACGCTCAAGCAAAAACGGCAAACTATGGCAGAAGAACCTCCAAGTAGGCAGGGCACGGAAGACTTTCGGAAACGTGTTTGGTGTACCAACATAGTCCATAATATAAACAAAACATGGATTAAGGAAGAGCAAAACAACAATGCTTATGCAGAGATGTGTTTTGATACCACAGAAGAAGGCCATGTGATTAATGCTGCCAGGAGAATTCAAAGTTGGAAAGCACCAGGTACAGGCAAAATACAAAATTTTTGGTACAAACAATTCACTTGTGTGCACAAGAAAATAGCCCAACAATTCACTTACCCCGTGCATCATCCTCAAGAGTGTCCTGAATTTCTTACGTCAGGAATTACACACCTCCTGCCTACGGAAGGTGTAAATGCTAAATATCCATCAACTTACAGGCCAATTACTTGTCTAAAAAGATCTATAAACTATTTACATCCATACTTACTTATCAGCAACCATACCATTCTGACTGAGGAACAGAAAGGATGCAAAAAGTCATCACTAGGGTGCAAAGAACAGATAATCGTCGACTCGGGTGTAACACAACAGGCAATACACTCACAAAGAAACGTGTATACATCATATATAGATTATCAGAAAGCATTTGGCTCAGTTCCCCACTCATGGTTAAAAGAAGTACTTCATTTGTACAAGATCAAACCTGCCATAATTCATTTTCTTGAGGTTACTATGAACAGTTGGAAGACAGTGCTCTGCATTAAGGCAGAAAATAAATGTATCAAATGCGACACAGTTTAAATTGACAGTGGTATATTTCAAAGAGATTCCTTAAGTCCTCTGTGGTTTTGCCTTGCAGCGAGACCTCCATCCAATCTTCTAAAAGCTACTGGTTTAAGATTTCATATTAATTACAACAATAGGAAACACAAGGGAATGCCCTGCTGAATATAATAGACTCCTACTCATCTGATGTGGGAATGGCATTGGGAGTAAAGAAGTGTAAGTTGCTAACAATTGAACGTGGTCGGTACACAAACTCCCAACTATATGAGATTCATACCGGATCTTTAATTGAGGGAAGGACACAAACAGAGTTTTACAAGTACCATGGATCTGCTCAGAATACAACTCTGGAGCACAAGAAAATCAAACAGGAACTCATTGACAAATATACACCGAGTTTGCATCAGATTTTGCGTAGCTACCTAAATGCCAAGAACAAAATTAAAGCGAAAAACACGTATGCTATTCCGACACTTGTTTATTCGTTTGGAATTGTGAAATGGTCTGCTACAGAAATAGAGAGCATGCACATAAAAACGAGAACTCTGCTCACCACCAATAGATTACATCATCGAAATTCAAGCATGGAAAGGGTCACTCTTCCATGACAATCGGGAGGCCGGAGAGTATTGGATTTTCAAGTTATGCTCCTGAATCAGATAATGAACCATAAAAAGCAAGAAAACAGCCCTCTCCAAAAAGCTGTAGTACTTGCTGACAAGTACACTGACTGAGCAAATGTCATGGGATAGCGGAGCACTGATGCGCAGGTGTGTTTTCTGCGCACCACACGCCCCCTGTGCCAGCGGCAGTTGTATAGGAGACCTTGTGAGCAGTGGCTGTGCATGTGACAGATGTAACATGGAACGTCGTCGTAAGCTGACATCGTTCGAACGGGGTATTGTGGTCGGTGCCCGACGGATCTGAAGTGCAATTTCTGAAGTGGTGCGGGAATTCGGCTTCACACGATCAACCGTGTCCAGGGTGTATCGTGAATGGTTGAATGCAGATGTCACCGTCCACAACAGACGAACGACCGGCCGTCCAGCCACCCTCGATGACCGTGACAGGCGACATCTGATACGGATTGTCAATAGTGACAGGCGGGCAACCGAGCAACAAATCACGGCTCAGTTCAACACAGGCCGTGCTAGACACGTCTTCCAGTGGACAATCCGTAGGAACATGGGTTCTATGGGGTATGGGAGCCGGCACCGCACACGAGTGCCACTGTTCACCCAACGTCATCGGGCATAACGACGCGCATTTATCGCCAGTCAGCAGGGATGGACACTGGAACATTGGCGTAAGGTGATATGGTCGGACGATTCACGATTTCAACTGCACCATGTCGACGGGAGGCACCGTGTATGGCGCAGACCACATGAAGCAATGGATCCCGCATAACTCGAAGGTGTGGTCCAGGGCGCTGGTGTCTCTGTTATGGTCTGGAGTGCATTTTCCTGGTATGGAATGGGCCCCCTAGTTGTTCTGGAAGAGACTTTGAATGGTACTCAGTATGTTGAGCTGCTCGGAGACCATCTCCATCAATTGTTGGCCTTCCAGCGCCCAGACGGTTCTGCGGTGTTTCAAGATGATAACGCGCCGCCACATCGCTCCCACGTCGCCCGGGTAATGTTCCAGGAACATGAGCGGAGGTCCAATGACTGCCATGGCCACCAAGCAGCCCCGATTTGAATCCTTTCGAGCATATGTGGGATGTCCTGGAACGCAGGCTCCATGCCATAGATCCTTCACCCACGAACAGACCAACATTGGCGGCCACTCTGCAAACGATTTGGGGTCAACTGCGTCCAGAGGACTACCAGGGACTTGTCGACTCACTTCCACGGCATCTCGCTGCAATTCGCAGGGCCAGAGGAGGCCCCACACTCTATTAGGTGACTATCCCATGACATTTGCTTAGTCAGTGTACATTGTACTGTATCCATATAATGCCTCTGACCCTCATACAAATCACCAGCACACAAATCACCAAGTATCGCTGAAGGAGAGAGAAAGGACCTGGGGTGGGGGAGAAGACCCTCCATGGAAAATACCACAGCAATCTAAGCCAACAGATCAGAGACGAGAATGCGTCATGCATGTGGTTACAAAGTTGGTGCTTATTTGGGGAGTCAGAGGGATTTGTAGTTGCTATACAAGACCAAGTAATAGCTACAAACAATTACAAAAAGTACAAATACACGAGCGTACTCTCCGACAAATGCAAACGATGCCCCTTTCATCTCGAGACCATCGACCATATTACTGGAGGCTGCCCATTACTTGCCTCCGTAGAATACACGAGACGTCACCATCATGTCTCGGGAATTATACACCAGGCACTTGCTCAGGAACACCAATTAACTCAGGAGCGTATCCCTTACTAGAAGTACCATACAACACCACTCCTGGAGAACGAGTCGATTAAGCTTTACTGCGACACTGCTGTAGTGACAGACAAAACAGTCAACCATAACAGACCAGACATTATACTGGTAAACAAGAAAACTGGGACAACTTTCATTATTGACATCGCAATCCCCAATGATACCAACATCGACAGGAAGTACAGTGAAAAATCTGCAAGTACAAAGAACTTGCAGAAGTGATCAAGCGGATCTGGAAGATGAAACTGGTACGGATAGTTCCTGTGATTCTATCAGTCAACGGCCTCATTCCACGCACACTTCACAAGAGTCTGCAAGAACTGGGTCTTCCACCGAACATCTACAAAATTATGCAACATTCTGTCCTGTCAACATGCAACATTGTGCGATCGTTCCTCTCGCAACAATGGAGATCCCGTGATCTACAGTTTTGTATATACCTGTATATCAATGTCTGTATTATATCATGTAAATACTTTAATTATTATTAATATTTCCTGTGGAGAAGTGTGTGTATAATAATAATAATAATAATAATAATAATAATAATAATAATAATAATAATAATAATAATAATAATAATAATAATAATAATAATAATAACAGGTATAATGATAATATTAATAATAATTCAGGTAACGCAGACTCATGGTGTTCCTTGCATGGTGGTACTAATCATAGGCAATGGAGATCCATGGTATGCCACACAGAATGGCACCATTCACATGCAACACAGACTCAGTGTTCCTCACATAAAGGTACTACCCACAAGCAACGTAGACCTTTGGTGTTCCCCACATTGTGGGACTGAACATGGGCGCCGGCTAGATCCGTGGTGTTTTTCACATAGAAGCACTAAGCGCAGGCCACGTGTACTTATGGTGTTGCTCACATAGTGGTAGGCCTACTAACCATAGGCAATGCAGACTCACGGTTTACCATACATTATGGTACCGCCCATAGGCAACATAATGGTGCTGTTAATTCCGTTGGATCAGAGACTGGGTGTTTGTGTTCGTCTTAATGCACATCTTCATGCACACAGAACACATCATACTACACATCATCACAGAAACATGCAATAGTGAATACATTCCTCCTCATTGGAGTTGGTATCAGGAAAAGCATCCGCCATAAAAATAGGCTGAATTCACGCAAAGTGCTGACCCCAGGTAATTGGGAGTAGGCCTGTAAGAATACTGTGGCAATTTTTTTTTTGCTAGTTGTTTTACGTCGCACCGACACAGATAGGTCTTACGGCGACGATGGGACAGGAAAGGGCTAGGAGTGGGAAGGAAGCGGCCGTGGCCTTAATTAAGGTACAGCCCCAGCATTTGCCTCGTGTGAAAATGGGAAACCACGGAAAACCATTTTCAGGGCTGCCGACAGTGGGGTTCGAACCTACTATCTCCCGAATACTGGATACTGGCCGCACTTAAGCGACTGCAGCTATCGAGCTCGGTGTGTGGCAAAATTAAGACCAAGTGACGTTATCTTACATCTAACTATTTACAGCTTCTGCAGTTGTTTGTAGTCTATTATGTGTGTAAAGCACTGCAATGACCGCATTATCTCTAGGCATTTTCCAGATGCGTGGCCTCCGAGGTCTCCCGACCTAAATCCGTGTGACTTCTGGTTATCGGGATATTTCAAAGATCGTGTCTATCAGGGGCATGTCCGGTCTCTGCCTGATCTAAAGGCTAGTATACGACATGTATATACAGTATACCACACCAAACAGCCACGTAAGCTGAATGCAATGGTTGTTCCTACACAACGTTTGGAGGAGTTGAACCCCATTCTGTGCATTCACTGCACTCTCCAGAGTAAAATGCGCCTCGTTAGTCCGCAGAATATTCCCCCGGCGACAAGTTGTCCACTTCCACGCACGCCAGAAATCGAATAAAGTCACGGCGTTGTGCAACATCTTAGGGTTTCAATTTGTGAAAGGTATGAAGTTTGTAAGGATACCAATGTAAAATGTGCCGCTAAATCTTCTGAACTGTTGATCGGGGTAGCGACAATTCACGTGACACAGCTCGACCATTGAACACAGAAATGACAGAATGTGCTGCACGGTTTGTTACAGCTACAGCAACTTCATCAACAACACCCATGGGGATGGACCGCCGACCTCTCCCTGGTGCGACACCTAATTCACCTGCTTCATCGAATTTCTTAATCATTTCCATCAGCCCATTACTTGTCACGTCCGGCTCCATGGCTAAATGGTTAGCGTGCCGGCCTTTAGTCACCGGGGTCCCGGATTCGATTCCCGGCGGGGTCGGGAATTTTAATCATTATTGGTTAATTTCACTGGCACAAGGGCTGGGTGCATGAGTCGTCTTCATCATTTCATCCTCATCACGACGCGCAGATCGCCTACGGGAGTCAAATCAAAAGACCTGCACCTGGCGAGCCGAACATGTCCTCGGCCACTCCCGGCAATAAAAGCCATACGCCATTTTTGTTTATGTTTTTTTACTTGTCATGGGACCGCTTCTATGCTGCTTCTGTCGGCGATATTCCCGCAATGCAGCGTTGTTATTGCTGCCATTCTGATAAAACAAATTCAGTAGTAAGTTAGTGCACGGTCTCTCTTCCCTATAGGCATTACGTTTCAAACGGAAAATTTCAACTTTCTTACGTTACAACGAAGATTCATTTCACAAAAGGAATCAACATGCGTCATCAAGCAACAACCAAGGAAGTGACGCTACGCAATTCTACCGGAAGAACATTTTGACGCCAGAGTTACGGAATATTGCACGTCATGACAGCTTACAGCGCCATATTTTATTATATTTTGTATGGTGTACAAGCTCCTTCATTCTCTGTCTGTTTTTCTTTGAGACGATGACCCCTCGTGAGCTTGATATGTGTACAGTGACATCTGCACGTTATAGGAACCTCCTGACACAACACTTGATTCCAGCTTTGCAGGAACGCAACGATGACCACGCCGTTATTTTCGTACAAGATGGAGCAACACCACACATTGCTCGCCAGGTGAAAGATTTGCTTCGAGAAACCTACAGTGTTATAGGAATGTATGGACATTGTGCTTTAGCTGCTGTACGTGACAAAATAAGTACGTACATCATCAAAGTAATTAATTCATAAATAAATTATTTGTAACTAACTAAAACAAATGTATTACAAAAAACAAGACTGTTTGAATCATTATACAAGAATTTAATTAGAGTTAGCATGTTATGTAACCCAAACAAACCGTGGAGCAACAGCCCCGAAGGGCCATGGCCTACCAAGTGACTGCTGCTCAGCCCCAAGGCCTGAAGATTACGAAGTGTCGTGTGGTGGCTTTCTAGACCTGGGCTACCATTTCACTGTCAACTGTAATCACGTAGGCTGAGTGGAACTCGAACCAGCCCTCAGATCCAGGTAAAAATTCTTGACCTGGCCGGGAATATAACCAAGGCCTCCGGGTAAGAGTCAGGCACACAAATAAAAGAAAACACACTATGAGTGGTAAGATCAGTAGTGAAGTAATTTAGTTAGCCTAAATAAAAACTCCCATACAGCTGTAGCCTATTGAAAGCATTTCCGCTTTTTATAGCCCTGATGTTCTCAGTAATTTTGTTCCATTCACGAGACTCAAAACTGGCAAGATCTGGCGAGCGTGGAGGTTGCGTGAGTCGGCAAAGCGAGATGGGTAGCGACTTGTGTCCGGGTATTTCTGTTATACCGTAAGGAGAGGTAACTGGAGAAAATTCTCAAGTAGTTTTGTTGTGAAAATGATTTACTGTGAACGTTTCAATATCGTATGAAGGATGCTTAGAGTGAGGTAAGTATGTCGCAGCTTTAAGAAATTTATTTACATGAAAACTCACATACAGCCGCATTGAAAGAATTTCCACTTCGTATCCGGCAGAGTAGCTCAGACGGTTGCGACGCTGGCCTTCGGACCCCAACTTGGACTGTTCGATCGTGGCTCGTCCGGTGATATTTGAAGATGCTAAAAAAACGTCAGACTCGTGCCGGTAGATTTACTGGCACGTAAAAGTACTCCTATGGGACGAAATTCCGGCACCTCAGCGTCTCCAAAAACCGTCAGAAATAGTTAGTGGGACGTAAATTATTATTATTATTATTATTATTATTATTATTATTCCGAGGTATCTGTGGAACAGAAGATGTGAAAGAAGGTGCGGGCTGGAATAGGTTTGAACTACCAAATTAAAGTTAATTTAAAACTTTAACAAAGGTTATATTTTCATTTCAAAATCAACAAATAACAAAGTATAACAGGTACCAAGTAGCAGATCAACAAATTAAGAAATTACAGATTACAGTTCGTTACAAGTTTTGGGCTTCGAGCCCCACAATTACAATCCTTGAGCTATGAGCCCAACTTTACCAATGTACCCAGTTCACACAAAGGGGCAGAAAACCCCAATCATGCCAATTACCCAATTACCATGTTAAGCCTCCTAGAGGCACATTTCACACACAAGAAAGAGCAGATGCGCTCTCAAAGTCTTCAAGCCTATTTAAGAGGCCATAAACTGACTCTACACTAACTGCCCTCAAGGCACACATACAGTGAAACAGGGGTATCTAATACCCAATCTACTGGGCCTTCGCAGGAAGGAAAACAAAACGGGTTAAGTAAATGGTCCAAAATACAAAATTGAATGGAGGCGATAACTTGCACTCCTACACAAAGTTTTTGTCTAAAACCTATGTGGCGCTAGGCCGATCATACAAGGTCTAATCCCAAGCTAGGGAGGTGACACGTATGAGAAAACTTACTACATTAAACAAGAGAAGAACGGTTATGAAAACGTAGTCACCTCCTTTTCAAAATGAAGGGGAGTTCGAGAGGGTGAAGCACTCTCTATCCCCTCTTTACAGTTCAAGAAATAGTAATTTTTACATAGATAGAAAAAGGGAATTACATTTTAAGGAAGATGGATTACATTTTAAAGGTTTCGAACCTTCTCCGAGAGTTAAACTGCTGAGCTAGCAAGAAATAAAGATGTTAACAGGCCATTACCTTGTTGAAGAAAGAGGCGCTTCCCGCCCCCTGCTACTTATTCACACACTAAGAGAGATGTTACTGAAGTGGCCCCGAGACCAGAAAATCAGCAGTTTTATACCATCGTGGAAAGTTCGAGACCTTTCATGAATGATAACAACCCGCCCACAAACTTTTATTGGATAACAGCAAAAACTAATACACAAGACGAGGAAGAAACACCTTATTGGTGGAAAATTAATCACAGAAATTCTTGATTGGCTACATTCAAAACAGGTGGAAAGAAAGTATTTATATTGCCAACCCACAAACCACAGAACAAAACTTAGTAAAAACAAAACTTAGGAATACAAAATTTCTTCCGGAGAATACATTCCTTTACACCAGAGTGCGTTATCATAGTTTTGGTAGGGGCATCTGTTAGAGAATGTCCAAACTTCTTGATACGGAGCAAACAAACACAAATCGAAATAGACACAATTCAGAACACTTCAAAATTACAAAATTTACAGTAGTGACATCTTCTGAGAAACCGTTGAGTCAATACAGTTTGTTAAAGTTCAGGCTTTCTCCTGTAGAGGAGTTTCAACTGGCGCAATATTTGAACTAGCGGCGTGGAGGTGTACCGCCCGGTACAATTATTATTATTATTATTATTATTATTATTATTATTATTATTATTATTATTGTTACGGAGTTCTCCGTGGTAGTTAGAGGTGAAAGAAGGTGCGGGGTGGTGAATAGGTCTCAGGCTACGAAATTAAAGTGAATTTAAAATTTAAGAAGGTTATATTTTCTTTTCAAAATCAAGAAATAACAAACATGGCAGGTACAGAGTAGCAAGGCAACAAAAGTACAATTACAGTATTTACAGGATTTGGGCTTCGAGCCCCGCGATCACAATCCTTGAGCAATCAGCTCAGTTTTACCCCAAACACAAGTGTCAACAGAGGGGCGGAGAACCCCATTCATGCCTAGGAGCACTTGCTCCAAAATACACAGTAAGGCCTCCTTGAGGCGCGCAGAAAACAAAATTTTCGGGAAAAGAGCAACTTGCTCTCAAAATTCAGGCCTGTCAAAGGCCACACCTAATTCCACTTTCAAGCTGTCCTCTCAGGACATATACACAGGGGTAAAATACCCAACCTACTGAGGTCTGTTAAATGACAAGAAGGTTAATTACATGACCTCTAAATCAACAATTTGAGAGGAGGCGATTTGCACTCCTAATGTATTTGTTTCAAAACCTAATTTGGCTCTAGGCCACTGATGCAAGGGCTAATCCCATACTAAAGAGGTGACTTTAGAAATTGACAAATTTACATAATGTTAAGGAGGACTAGGTTGAGAAAATAAGTTCACCTCAAAACAATATGAGTGGGAGCTCGAGAGGGTTAAGCACTCTCTATCCCAATATGTATTTTAAAAGATAGAATAGATACAAGTTCCTGTACATTTAAGGAAGGTTACATAATGGAAAAACTTCGGACCCGCCCCGAGAGTTAAACTGCTGAGCTAGCAAAGAAAGAAGTTATTAATTGGCCATTACCTTGTTGTTGACCGCTGCCGAAGAAAGAGGCGCTTCCCGCCCCCTGCTATGTACTTTACGCACTGAAAGATGGAACAGAAGTGGCCCGGAGACCCTAAAATCAGCAGTTTATATACTCTCGCGGAAAGTTCGAGGCGTTAGGGGAATGAGAACACCCTCCCCAAAAAACTTTATTGGCTAACCGAGAAAACCCCTACACAATAAGAAGAAGAAGAAACACATTATTGGTGGAAAATTAATTAAAGAAATTCGGGATTGGCTAGATACAAAACAAGGGGAAAGAAAGGGTTAATATTGCCAACTTAAACAATGACTGAAAGAAATTTAGCAAAGAACAAACTTTTGAAATTGAATTTTCTCCAAAAAACAGTTCTTTCACTCCGCACTAGGGTGCACTATTGTTGATCTTCAGTAGTGTCCTCTAGAAGAGAAAATTCACACTCCTTACTACAAGCAAAACAAAAATACGTCGAAAATGACACAGTTCAAAAACTCCAAAATTTCCATGTAGTGACATCTTCTGAGAAACTTGAAAATTAATACCGTCGATAAAGTTCAGACTTCCTCCAGCAGAGGAGTTTCTACTGGCGCACATTTTGAATTAGCGGCGTGGAGGTGTACCGCCCGGTACAGACCTCCCCCCCCCCAAAAAGTTCCTCCAGGGGTGACACATGCAATTGTTTGCAAACAAGGTCCAAGTTATGATGTGGATATGAAGGTTAATTGCAGAAGCATTTATCGAAATTGTTGAAATTTGGTTTGATTGAGTTTCAAAATTTTTGTTGTGACTGGTGAAGTAAAGTCTTTATGTTTGTAGTAGTTGAATTCAGAAGATAAACTTTTAATACTTGAAAGTGAATAAAATTTTGCAAGGTCCACCAAATATTGCTGTTGAATTCCCAAGTGTAGTAATTGCTAATAGTAACTGTCCATGTAGTTGATGTTGATTAAGTTGGATGGCCAGACCGGCCGTTGCAGCTTGCGTCCAAAGGCGGCCGCTCGGACCCCACAAGTACCCTGAGATACCGCTCGCCCGCACTATGAGGGGAGCAGTGGTGTTGAAGCACGCCGCGCCCGCGGTGAACATATACAGGCTGCGGGCAAGTAGCAGGTCGTGCGCCGCACATCAGCCTTGGCCGGGAGGAGAGCTCCGGCTCGCCGTGCATATGTCGTCCTCGCTGGGGTCGAGGGGGCCCTTCCTCTACCCCAGTCGCGGCACGGCGCCGCGCGGCTGCGGGGGCACTGAAACATTAAAACTAGGCGGCAGAATTTGTTGGACCATCATCTTTTTTTGAGGGCACAGGCTTGTGGAGAGGTTGAGGGGCCAGCGGCGTGCAAATATCCATGGCATTAATTAAGCCACTGTGTAGAGTGGAGCAGGAGACGGGAGCGTGGTAATGGCCGTGGCAAGGACAGGATGGCAGATTAACGGTTCGGGGCAGGTTTCGCAAAAATGCTTACATATAAAACAAAATACTATAGAAGGGGCAGAAAGCCTTAAAAGTGAAACTCAAAAAAAAATATAACCTTCATATTCCTTTCAAGATAATATGAGGCAAGTTAGCAGAGAATTTATACAGGTTTCACCTGCGACAAGTGAACCCTAAATATCCTCTCGGTGGCTGGATTGATTAATAACAACGTAACCGGCGTAAGGAAATCGAGAATGACACACGGCCTATGGAATCTGGGGGCAAGCTTGCCTGCGGGAAAAAAATTCTTGACCATTACTTGGTCACCTACCTCCAAAGCGGTGGGACTCCGTCCACGATCATACCTTTCCCTAACCTTTTCATGAGACACTTTAAGATTGGCTTTAGCCTTCTTCCAAAGATCTTTAATGTTGTCCGGATCTATTGTCTCGGGTAGAATGTCGCTCAGAGACCAGAGGTTAGAGAGCGGCGAGTTGGGAACAAACTTGAACATCAAAGAGGCTGGAGTAAATTTATGTGATTTATGAACCGCCGAATTCAAAGCAAAAGCTAACCAATGCAGGGACGTGTCCCACCTGGAATGATCTTCATGATGATAGGCAATAAGCGCGGACCTGAGATTACGGTTAACCCGTTCAGCCAGAGATGGTTGAGGGTAATAAGCAGAAGTAGTTACATGAGAGATGGACAAGTCAAAACAGAATTTACGAAAAAGATTTGATGTGAACGCCTTAGCATTATCAGACACAATATATTGGCACGGACCAAAAGAGGCAAAAATAGAATTTAAGCAAATAATGGTAGACTGAGCTGTAGCCAGCTTAGTCTGAAATAACCAGGAAAATTTAGTAAAGCCATCTACGCATACAAAGATAAACTTGTTAGCATTTCCCTTAGACTGGGGGAAGGGTCCTACATAATCAATATACAGGCGTTCCATGGGGCGCGACGCTTGATGAGAAGACAAAAGGCCTACCTTGGTGGACATGGTTGGTTTACTAAGCAAACAGGATTTACAAGCCTTCACTAGTTCACGGATTTCACCGTCCATACCTTTCCAGATGAACATTTCACGAATCTTTTCACGAGTTTTAAAGATTCCAAGATGCCCCCCTAATGGGGTCTCATGATAGTATTTGAAGATCATAGGCACAAGAACAGCTGGAACGACAACCTTCATCATCTTATCATGCCTCGAAGGGCAACATAGAACACCATTCCTCAGAACATAAGGGACAACATGTTCCCCAGAAGAAAGGGTTTCCAATATCGGAGCCAGCGTCGGATCTTCACGTTGGTATTTCTCGATATCCCTAAAGAGCATGGGAGCATCAGTTAAGATGGCATTAACATCAGATAGTATGGACTCGGGAGGTGATGAACTGTCGACCGGTTCATGGGTCTCGACGTCGTTGGAAAACATACGGCTGAGTCCATCAGCGACAACATTTTCGGTACCTCGGATATGCCTAACATCAAATTGGAAGGCAGAAATACGGATGGCCCAACGGGCTATACGACCAGTACGACGCGGCCTACCTAAGACCCAGCTTAAGGCTTGATTATCTGTCTCCAGGTCAAATTTGATATGTTCCAGATAGAGACGGAACTTTTCTAAGGCAAATAAGACTGCCAAACCTTCAAGCTCGTAGATGGAATACTTGGCTTCTTGAGCCGACAAAGTCCTAGATGCATAGGCGATGGGTCGCCTCCCTAGTTCAGTCTCTTGAAGAAGGACTGCAGCTACTGCTGACGACGACGCGTCGGTTTGGACGATGAATTTCTTCGAGAAATCAGGCATAGCCAGTACAGGGGCATTACAGAGAGCTAATTTAAGGTCTTCAAAAGCGGCTTGTTGAGAAGGTCCCCACTCGAATTTGATGCCTTTCCTACGAAGAAGGTTTAAGGGCGCCGCTCTATTAGCGAAGTTAGGAATAAACTTCCTGAAGAAATTCACCATACCAATGAACCTGGCGATACCTTTAACGTCCTTGGGAGGTTTAAAATCACGGATGGCCTGTGTTCTGGAATGATCGACGGCAACACCATCAGGTGACACAATATGCCCTAGGAATGACATAGAGGGCTTAGCAAAGGCAACCTTGGACAACTTGACAGTTAACCCAGCCTTACGAAGGCGATCGAGAACTTCTCGCGGATGATCTAGATGTTCTTCAAAAGTTTCTGAAAATACGACGACATCATCCAAGTAGTGATACAAGTACTCAAATTTGATGTCGGAGAAGACCCTATCTAGCAGCCTAGTGAGTACAGCTGCTCCCGTGGGGAGCCCGAAAGGCACGCGGTTGAATTCATACAAATTCCAATCCGTGGCAAACGCTGTAAGATGTTTAGACTCTTCCGCTAGGGGAATTTGATTATAGGCCTGATTCAAGTCCAAGATAGTAAAGAACTTGGCCTTACGAAACCATGAAAAACAAGAATGAAGGTCAGGAAGGGGCACAGATTGCAACACCACCTTCCGATTGAGAGCCCTATAATCAATGACAGGCCTGAAGCCTCCTTGGGGTTTCGGGACTAGAAAAATAGGCGACGAATACGCCGACTTAGAGGGCCTAATAATACCATCCTTCAACATTTGATCGATGATTTCTTTCAGAGCCTTCATTTTAGGTGGAGATAGCCTATATGGTGGAAAACGGACAGGAATCGAATCCGTGATCTCAATTTTGTATTCGATAAGGTCAGTAACACCAAGAGTATCAGAGAACACCTCTGGAAACGACTGACACAACTTACGAATACTCTCAGCCTGCTCCTCAGGTAGATGTCTAAGGTCTAACAACATCTCATCCTGGGTAGGCGAAATAGATGAACATGATACAGAATTACATTTCAATAATGGGATTTTACAATTAAACGCAAATTTGAAAGAGCACGACCTGCTCTGGAGATCGAGCACAAGACCAGTGTAGGAAATGAAGTCAGCTCCCAATATAATGGGGCAAGACAAGTGCTTGGCCACAAACAATTTAATTTTCCATTTAAATTTAAAAATACGAATTTTGACATATAAAGAACCTAAAATTTCTAATGGAGATGAATTAGCCGAAACATATTGAACAGGAGATGAGACATAGTCAGGTAGTTTACAAACAGATTTCAATTTAGAATACCATTCAGCCGAAATAATCGAACAAACACTGCCTGAATCTAAGAGAGCTGTTACAGGTTCATTATTTAACTCAATCTTAAGAAAAGGAACAGGCGCGGGGGAACCCGCCGCAATCCTAAGACACTCTTTAGGGCATTCAAAAGACGAATTTGAAGACCGATCGTTCCCTGAATTTACAACCTGTTTACCCGGGGCTGAGGCTCGGGAAGATGGATTAGTTGACTCAGCCGAAGCCACTAGTCACTTTTGATTGTTGTTGGAAGTTGCACCAGAAGTTGAGCAGGAGGGGGTGCTATTTGAATTTGGGCAATTTTTGGCGATATGTGAGAAAGCCCCACATTTAAAACAGCCTTGTGATGAACCAGCCCCATTCCTTGTCCCACTCGACTTGATCAGTGGACACTTATTGCGAAGAT
Organism: Anabrus simplex; assembly: GCF_040414725.1. NCBI lineage: Eukaryota > Metazoa > Arthropoda > Insecta > Orthoptera > Tettigoniidae > Anabrus > Anabrus simplex. The sequence goes on from NC_090267.1 coordinate 299,812,936, forward strand.
GGTCAGGCGACCCGCAAGCATAACATTTACGGGGATTGACTGGTCGGCGAGGTGGAGGCCGAGGATTACTAAAAGAAGGAGGGGGTTCTTTCGCGACACGCAAAGAATCGGCGTATCTAACTCCTTCCGCTGAGACGGCCAATGCTTCAAGTTCAGAGAAAGTTTGCGGGCACGCCGCGAAACACAAATATTACCTATAGGATGGTGAGATACCTTCCACAATGGCTTGTACATTCTGATCCTCAGGGAAGTGAAGAGCAAACACCCTAGTATAAAACTTAATGTCCTGTATGAAATCAGCCAAGTTTTCATCCAAGTGCTGTACACGATAATAGTACTTCTGAATCAGAGATGACCTCGCGCGAGCAGGAATAAAATTTGCAAGCAAGTGTGCGTGAAAATCTTCAATAGATGACTGTTCAGCTATGGCTCTTACTATTTTGTCGGAGAGAATACCAATTGCATAAGGATAGATGATTTGCAAAATTTGACATGGGGAAAGAGAAAACACAAGGGCATGATACTGAAATTCAACTAGAAATCTTAAAAATGAAATTACTTCACTGGTGGTATTAACGGAAAACTTCGATATACCTCTGAGCAACATTGCCAATGGATGAGGCAAGCTACTGAACCCGGGTGACATAGTAGGTAAAGGTTTCAGTGGCAAGGAAGTTAATTCATAACGTATATTATTCAATGAGTTACGGCGTTCAGACTCGTTGTCCAATGGGGCAGAGATAGTTTGAGCAGCAACGGTTATCCTATTGACTTCTCCCTTAGGAGGCTCTTCCTCGCTACCTACATTCATCGTGGCGGGTTGATCAGTTTTGGGAGGAACCTCCCTAGTTTACAATTGAGTGACCTTGCTAGATAATTCAGAAATATTTTCAAGCAGCGTACTAGCTTCCTTCCTCTGAACGTCATTCAACTTTAGAGACAACAGATCGTTAACTCTATTTGAAAAATGAAACAGCCTGGCTTGCACACGTTTGATTTGATTAGGAGAAGGATCATTTTCATCAAAAAAACTAACTACAGATGCTAGCCCAGTAATATTCTCGACGATCGTGGAAAGAGAGTCGTCAATTTCTTTCTCTCCCAAAGCGGGGATGGAAATGGGCAAGTCAAGGGACTCTCTAAGCTTGTTGGAGTCTATCGCAACCGTGCCTCCAGATTGCACATTTCTGATAGTTAACTCATAGATCAACTCCTCCTTGCGCAAATAGTTAAGATGGAGAACATCGCGAGGGCCGGGCATGATGACAGAACAATTTTGAAAAAGAAAAATCAAAAAAATTCCAGCAACTGAGAAAATAGTTAAAGTTGTAATGAAAGCAATGTTTAGCCGTCAAAAGGGGCTACATTGAGACCCATTCAACCACGCTCTGCTACCACTTGTTACGGAGTTCTCCGTGGTAGTTAGAGGTGAAAGAAGGTGCGGGGTGGTGAATAGGTCTCAGGCTACGAAATTAAAGTGAATTTAAAATTTAAGAAGGTTATATTTTCTTTTCAAAATCAAGAAATAACAAACATGGTAGGTACAGAGTAGCAAGGCAACAAAAGTACAATTACAGTATTTACAGGATTTGGGCTTCGAGCCCCGCGATCACAATCCTTGAGCAATCAGCTCAGTTTTACCCCAAACACAAGTGTCAACAGAGGGGCGGAGAACCCCATTCATGCCTAGGAGCACTTGCTCCAAAATACACAGTAAGGCCTCCTTGAGGCGCGCAGAAAACAAAATTTTCGGGAAAAGAGCAACTTGCTCTCAAAATTCAGGCCTGTCAAAGGCCACACCTAATTCCACTTTCAAGCTGTCCTCTCAGGACATATACACAGGGGTAAAATACCCAACCTACTGAGGTCTGTTAAATGACAAGAAGGTTAATTACATGACCTCTAAATCAACAATTTGAGAGGAGGCGATTTGCATTCCTAATGTATTTGTTTCAAAACCTAATTTGGCTCTAGGCCACTGATGCAAGGGCTAATCCCATACTAAAGAGGTGACTTTAGAAATTGACAAATTTACATAATGTTAAGGAAGACTAGGTTGAGAAAATAAGTTCACCTCAAAACAATATGAGTGGGAGCTCGAGAGGGTTAAGCACTCTCTATCCCAATATGTATTTTAAAAGATAGAATAGATACAAGTTCCTGTACATTTAAGGAAGGTTACATAATGGAAAAACTTCGGACCCGCCCCGAGAGTTAAACTGCTGAGCTAGCAAAGAAAGAAGTTATTAATTGGCCATTACCTTGTTGTTGACCGCTGCCGAAGAAAGAGGCGCTTCCCGCCCCCTGCTATGTACTTTACGCACTGAAAGATGGAACAGAAGTGGCCCGGAGACCCTAAAATCAGCAGTTTATATACTCTCGCGGAAAGTTCGAGGCGTTAGGGGAATGAGAACACCCTCCCCAAAAAACTTTATTGGCTAACCGAGAAAACCCCTACACAATATGAAGAAGAAACACATTATTGGTGGAAAATTAATTAAAGAAATTCGGGATTGGCTAGATACAAAACAAGGGGAAAGAAAGGGTTAATATTGCCAACTTAAACAATGACTGAAAGAAATTTAGCAAAGAACAAACTTTTGAAATTGAATTTTCTCCAAAAAACAGTTCTTTCACTCCGCACTAGGGTGCACTATTGTTGATCTTCAGTAGTGTCCTCTAGAAGAGAAAGTTCACACTCCTTACTACAAGCAAAACAAAAATACGTCGAAAATGACACAGTTCAAAAACTCCAAAATTTCCATGTAGTGACATCTTCTGAGAAACTTGAAAATTAATACCGTCGATAAAGTTCAGACTTCCTCCAGCAGAGGCGTTTCTACTGGCGCACATTTTGAATTAGCGGCGTGGAGGTGTACCGCCCGGTACAATTATTATTATTTGCTTTACGTCGCACCGACACAGATAGGTCTTATGGCAACAATGGAACAGGAAAGGCCTAGGTAAGAGAAGGAAGCAGCCATGGCTTTAATTAAGGTACTGAGAATATTTAATACTAACAGGGTGTGGGGTAAAAAGCTTACTTTTGACAACATACCATATAAGTTCTGGGAAAAGGAGATTGGCGTTCGGTTTCCCCATTAATTTTGAGGTTAAGATATTCTACTGTCATTGAAATAATTACTACGAATTCATTCAATAGAGGAAAATACATTCTTTAAATAATTTCAATAAAATAGTGAGAACTGCTGCGATTAAAACAGATGAGAGTATGAAATTGTGACATTGCAACTGTAAGAAACTAGGCATGAATTTGAATTCTTCTTGAACGGACATTTAACAATGTATACGGAATATATCCCTCACTGTTTCGCTTGACTGTACCTTCAACACTTTGAGTGTAATTACGACGTATTCCTTAAATCTGGTGTTTACTGTAGATGTGTCACGCCTAATTTGGTGATGTATCCATGTGACTGCTTCTTCTCCATATCATATGACTTCTTTGTAAGTCTGGATGGTATTACTTCATTGCAAGTGGTATCCTTCTATGACTCCATGGTAAGCCTTTGCGTCCGTATCTTCAACTAGGTGACCGACCAACTTTAGCCTCACTCCCTCAATGACTCAAGACTAATGGCTCACTGAGTCTTCTCCTTCCCGTAGACTCCCGTTGACTTAATGACCGACTGAGGCCACTGCATCTCGTTCACACTCTGACCAACTATCACCTCTCCTTCCAATTGAATAATGACTTGCGCTACAATATGCAGGTACCTTTTATAGACGTTGGTTGACGCACCTACGTAATCTCCAGAAATAGTTACAATATACTCCCACCTCGCGACAAATATTACATGTATTGGTGAAATCCCCTGGGGCGGCTTGAGTATCTGAGCTCAGTGCTAAATGCTCACAATGACGTAGCCATGACGTAGCAATGACTCTGCAGAAATACCAGCAGCATTGCACAATGTAGCAATGTCACATCCACGTCTGATATATAAAAATTCTCACTGTACATGTATTTAATGTTAATCTACACACACTTATATATGCATACAGTTAACTACAATCATGCAAGCGACAAGCATTGCATAATCGATTTGAATAAGAATGATAATATAATAATAGTAATCTCACAGATAAAATAATAATAATAATACGAACATAATAATAATAATAATAATAATAATAATAATAATAATAATAATAATAATAATAATAATTGTAGCGGTTGGTACACCTCTACGTCGCACTTTTGAATTTTCCACCTTAAAGTACTCCCCTACAGCAGAAACTCTGAACGTTAAAAAACGGAATTATTTCAACAATTTCTCAGAAGATGTCACTGTGTTAATTTCGAACTGCTTTTGTTTACTAATTATCAAGAAGTGTGGACATTCTCTGATAGATGTCTCTACAAAAACTATGACAATGCACCCTGGTGCGAAGTGGTAGAACTTTATTTGAAGAAATTTTGTATTCATAAGTTTGTTCCATACTAAATTTCGTTCTTTCATTTGTGGGTTGGCAATATAAATCCTTTCTTTCCACCAATTTTGAAGTTAGCCAATCAATAATTTCTGTCATTAATTTTCAGCCAATTTTGATGTGTAAATTGTAGCTCCCCAATAAACGACTGTGGGTGTGTCTTAATTATTCATGAAAGGTCTCGAATCTTCCCCGAGAGTATAAAAACTGCTGATTTTCCTGGCTCGTTGCCACTTCAACAACATCTAGCTTAGTGTATGGAAGTATAGCAGGGGGCGAGTAGCGCCTCTTCCTTCGGGCAGCAGCTCTTCAACAAAGGTAATGGCCTTTTAACATCTTTATTTCTTGCTAGCTCAGCAGTTTAGCCTTCGGGGAAGGTCCGAAACCTTTTCAATGTAACCTACCTATCTAAAAATGTAACTTAGTGCCGGCTTATGTAAAATTTTCTTATTACTTTAACTGTACATCGGGGATAGAGTGTGCTTTACCCTCTCGAGATCCCCTTCATTTTTTGATTTGGGGTGACTACATTTTCATACCCGATACTCTTAATGTATTAAAATTTTCTTATACGAGTCACCTCCCTAGCTTGGGAATAGCCCCTGTGTCATCGGCCTAGTGCCCCTTAGGTTTTATAAGGTTTCATGTAGGAGCGCAAGCAACTCCTCCATTCATCTTGGTATTTTGGGCCATTTAATTAACCTATTATTTTTCTTTTAATGCCCTGTAGGCTGGGTACGAGATACCCCTGTTTAATTCTTGTAAGTTGTGCTTCGATGGCAAGTGATTTTAAAGCATAGTATTGCCTTTAATAGGCTTGAAAGATTGAGAGCGGGTCAGCTCTTTATGGTGTTTTGAAAGGTGCCTCTAGGAGGCTTGACATTACTAGGTGGGAGCAAGTGCTCCATGTGATTAGGGGTATTCTGCCCTTTGGTAATTTGTGGTTGTGAGCTTAGAGTTCAGGAATTATAAACATTGGGCTCGAAGCCCAGATCTTGTAATGATCCCCTAAAACTTGTGATTTCGTTGTACCTGATTATGGCTTGTTGTTGATTTGTTACTTGTTGAATTTTGAAAGTCTATATGAAAATTGTTAAGTTCTGAAAATATAACCTTTATGAAAATTTTAATTCATCTTTCGAACTTATAGTTAGACCCAATCCAGTCCGCACCTTCTTTCACCTCTGCCTTCCACCGATAACTCCGTAACAATAATAATAATAATAATAATAATAATAATAATAATAATAATAATAATAATAATAATAATAATAATCATAATCATAATAATAATAATAATAATAATAATAATAATAATAATAATACAGATATCATCTTGTAACGGGATTTGAACCGTTACAGTACATCCCCAGCATTTGCCTGGTGTGAAAATGGGAAAACGCGGAAAACTATCTTCAGGGCTGCCGACAGTAGAGTTTGAACCTACTATCTCCCGGATGCAATCTTACAGCTGCGTGCCCCTAACCGCATGGCCAACTTTCCCGGTATTATTATTATTGTTGTTAAATAAATATAATTTATTCCCGCTTTGTATATCACTGGTATTCTCAGGAATTTTATTCAGTTTACTTGATAGATAGTAACTGATGGCGATACACGGTCAAAGTACCTCCGGTTGAAGATGTATTGTACACATCCGTCCTGTCCTTGTTGGAGGCGATTTTTGCAGATTCAAACGAGCAATAGTCGAAGCACTAGCATTACATCTTCTATTATTACTGACAGATGTGTAGCTGTAATACTACAGTAGCTCACGATGGCTCCCTCATAGTAATATGTTGCCTTCAACGTTCGAATTGCGGCAGGAGGGAGCCCAATTTTTGGAGACAAATTTGTTAGTAAAATTAAGTGTGTGTCAGGGAGGCATTACGGACATTTTGAAATTAGTAGAAAAAATATTCAGCTTTCAGGAAATAATTATAACTCTGGAGAAGAAAATGAATGGCGGTGATGGCAAAGATTGTTTCCCATTGTTGCAGAAGGTTTTGATCACCAGTGAAGTTGATTTCTCTAGCAACATGAATTTTTTGAGGAGCATATATTACAGCTTTTCAACTGGTTTGAGTTCGTTTGAGGATGGCAATATTGACAAGGTCCCATGGAATCAAGAATCATTCACGGCCTGAGCTCCAAATGCATTCACTTCTGCAAAAGAAGAAAATCTTGTTGGGCTTTCTTGCGATAATACGCGGAAGACAGCATGGAACTCAGTTTTGTATAACAGTAAAAGATTAATATCTACTCTATGTGGTACAGCTCTGCGAATCTTCATTCCATTTGTGACATAATATTTGCAAGAAGCTAGTTGTTTGGTGGTTACTCTGATAAAAAGAAACAAGTATCGTGCAAAAATCAACGTGGAACAAGAAATAAGGGTGACTGTGTCCTGTTGTATACATATATTTAAGAAAATATGCAATGAACATCAGACTCTCCTGTTCAATATATGTAATTTTGTAGTACTTTCCACACGAAAAGTTTCAAATTAAAAATACAACCTAACTACACTAACTGAGCATTGCAAATGTTAGACAAGGATAGATCCCGACTTCGGGAGTCACGGAAAAAATTATGAAATTTTAACGGTGCCGTGAAATGAAACATTAGTGGACCCCATATTTATATTAGGCACTAGGGACTCTTTGACCAGTAGCCTTTTGAACATACTGCACTTTGAAAATCCTGTTTTTAATGCTGTTATTGTTGTTAGAGCATCCAATGGAATGTTCAAATTGAAATATTCTATGGAAAGATCCTTGTAGAATATCCGATATCAACGCCGGTGAACGTACTTTGCACACCCAAACGGTACATTACCTTAGTCGTATCGTGGAGCGTAAATAATGGTAGTTCTAATTATTTTATTGTTTCACTTCCTAGTCCTGGCTTATCGTGATCAACAGCCTCTTTTACTTAGGGCGTGTGGAGTCTGTCAGATGACATTTGTATCTGTGGGGTCTTAACTAGCGTGTGTGTATTTTTAATTCATTTGAACTGATATTGCAATAGAAGTGGTTGCAGCTTTTATTTTGGACCACACAACCGTTGCCTTAAAAATTACTTTGCAGACTTGCAGATTAGCCGGGAATGACATTTGAGTGAAGTCCTCATGTCAGTTCTCCTCAACAATCAGTGCTCTCCATCTCTACAGGATTACTGGTAAATATACGTGAAAATTTGAAATATTTATAGAAAATAGTTTCGATCGATTTCTATTCCTGGTGCATGGAAACGATGTGACTGTTATAGTAAAAGGGACAACAGTAAACTGAGATATTTCATCTGCTAGAAGTATGAAGGGGCTGCCTGGACAAGGCGGTAAAAACATGCTCGGTTCGCCCGGAAGGACGAAGGTTCGAATCCCAGTCAGGAAGTCGTAAAATTTAAGAAACCAGATTTCCACTTCCGGAGGTGCAAATGGCCCTGAGGTTCACTCAACCTACACCAAAAATGAGTACCAGGTTAATTCCTGGGGGCAAAGGCGGCCGGGCGTAGAACCAACCACTCTACTCCCTTACGTGCGGAGGTTAACAATGGTGGAAGCCTGTACCTTCCACTCCTCCAAGGGCCTTCATGGCCTGTACGGAGGTGACTCTGCTTTGCTTTGCTAGAAATATGAAGTTTCGCTCTGTAATTCTAGTTCTTATCGATACCATTCTAGAAAATCTTTGAGATCTCTGTTTTTCATAATAGCTTCTTCACACTGAAGGACTTACCAGCGTTTTAAATGTCTTTCTTACGCTTTGTTTGAGAAGCATTGATTCCTGTTATTATATATTGTATTTGTAAATTGTAAAACCAAAAAATTATTTCTGATATAAATATTATGCAACACATTTTGTGGATGTTATTTACCCTACCCTATTTAATATCGTTAGGTAATATATTTACCAGGGCCCTACAACAGAGAAATGCCAATGTTAAGTAGGATACAACTATTATAATCCATACTAAGTAGGTTAAACATGTCAGGCTTCTTGGCAAAATTTTCAGCGGAAGAGTCTTCGGCTCAGAAGGCCCCGGGTTCGATTTCCTTGTGGGCCAATAATTTTCACTGCTTATGGCTAATTCCTCTGGCTCTGGGACTAGGTATTTTGTCTTAATACATTTCTCTGCATTTACACATAACACAGCACACTACCAACCACAAGATGAACATGCAACACCCTCCACGAAGGCTTGGCGTCAGGGAGAGCATCTGGAGTTAAAACTGGGCCAAACCTACATGAAGTGTTAACCCCAACAAAGCGGTAAAAAATCCAGAAAGAAGAACAATAACAAGGTTGAATAGGTTAAAAGTATTTTTGAAAGCAAACTACTGTTCGAACATTTGTCACCTAGTGCGTCAAATCACTCATACAGCGCTGAGAATCAAACATAGACACCCGGAAGGAGCTACTGTTTCCTAGTCCACAGATGTAATAGGAGTGTAAATACGGTGATAAAAATGTGTAATTACCGTCACAACTCTGTTGTTAAAAGAAGTGTAACAAGAACATTGTGCTTCAAGTTGTGGCCCTTCTTAGGTGTGCTCATTTTCTTACTTGTTAGACATGTTGATATAACAGCTTTTTTTTGCTAGGGGCTTTACGTCGCACCGACACAGATAGGTCTTATGGCGACGATGGGATAGGAAAGGCCTAGGAGTTGGAAGGAAGCGGCCGTGGCCTTAATTAAGGTACAGCCCCAGCATTTGCCTGGTGTGAAAATGGGAAACCACGGAAAACCATTTTCAGGGCTGCCGATAGTGGGATTCGAACCTACTATCTCCCGGATATAACAGCGATAGGTTCCTAGAGTGTACTAAGTTCACGGTATATACAGATCATTGTTTTTGTGTACGTTAGTTATGAACGTTTCTTGCAGGTCTCAGCCAGTTTTTCTCTCCCACGGATATCAGTTTTGATGAGAAAATATCAAGATACACTGTCACGCTTCTTTGCAATATCACAGGACGTTAATGCGCTCGCTGAAGTTTGAAACGTGGATTATCCAAAGAGGGGAAGCTTGTTGTGGTCATGCTTAGAACGCCGCATAAACAATTGCTGCCCAAACCACATTATTCTCTCCTCAAAGTGAGCTTTACCTCAGCGCCTTTGTTCGATGTTTGCCGTAAAGAACATCGCAGAACGTTAAGAAACTTGACGTGACATACTGAAGAGGATAAAATAGGAAACGCACTTCCCCATTTCCTCAATGATGGCAACGGAAGTATTGACCATAATATTTGGGATGGTGATTATTGTTTCAAGAGGAAGTAGAAGTCCGCAGCCGTGCTTTATTAACACTAATAAGGGGAATCGGTAGAGGAGGACCAAACCTTCAAAGAATGAAGGTATCGGCAAAAGAAAGCCATCAATGGCGTGGAAATAAAGCCTCCCAAGGCCTCGCAAACATAATACTGTCGGGAGAGAATAACACTTCACTGAGGGAGGACGGATGGGAAAGATGATGACGGTGAGGAGTTTGACACAAGTAAGTCGAAGTTAGGGTCCCATGGTCGCCAACCAACGCTCCAAAATAGAGAGCCCATGTGGTCACCTTTCAGACACCCCTTACGAAAGGCAGGGATATCGTAGACGCTTCCTCACTTACCGAGGAAATGTGATGAACCTGATCTGCATCTATCCAGGTTCTTGATTTTCTTGACCCTTCATCAAGATTTTAACAGTAAGTTCATTTTATATAAAATACTGACTGCATTAGGCAATTTGTTTTGCATTCTCCTGAAATAATTCAATAATTTTAAGCTATATTGAATAAATAATTAAATTAATGATGCTTACAATCATGATTCATTTATTCTCTGAATTATGCATCTTCAAATATTATTTATGTAACAATTTTTGAAATAGCTTCTTACACTAAAAAAGTAGGCTACTGTTTATTTTCATGTCCTACTTTTAAGAGACGCCCATATGTGTGAAATATCGTCACGGACGTTAAATTTACCACATTCGAGCCATTGTCACTTAAAATTCGTTACAAGTAGACGTCTTTCATTCTTTTGGTGTTGTTGGAGATGGAGATAATGATCGTTTGTTTCATAATATTCCATTGTACTGGAATGCGAACTGTCACTGATAGAAAACAGAAGGAGAAGTGAATGAACAATGTAATGTACAATGTTACTTGTTAAACGTCCCTTCAATTGCTATAGATTTTACGAAACACCAGGGAAGTTCATCGAGCAGGAGTTCTTAAACGTGCCGGAAGCCAACGACACACTCACAGAATGCAATCGAAGCCCATCTTAGCCAGCTTCAAACTCGCAAACTGAATTACAACAATTGACCAACTGCGCAATCGAGGTCAGCGAGGAAGGGACAAGATAGCCGAGTAAAGAAACGAAAGGGCCATGAAGGTACATTTCCCAAGGCTTCATAAACTTACCCTACCACCAACGGTTATCAAACATATGATCCAAGTAAACAGAAGTGATACTTGATTCAGCTGGAATGTACGATCATCACGAACAATTTGGTGGTACTTTTTTAAAAATTTGCGTTACGTCGCACCGACACAGATAGGTCTTACGGCGACGATAGGAGAGGAAAGCATTAGAAGTGGGAAGGAAACGGCCGTGGCGTTAATTAAGGTACAGCCCCAAAATTTTCCTGGTGTGAAAATGGTAAACAACGGAAAACCATCTTCATGGCTGCCGACAGTGGGATACGGACCCACTATCACCGAGATGCAAGTTTACAGCTGCGCGCTCCTAACTGCACGGCCAGCCCACCCGGTTGGTACATTTCTGTAAAAAATCGCGATAATGGTGATACATAACCATTATACACCGTTATGCCTTTCAGCGTTCAGTCTGCAAGCCCATATGAATTTACTAAACATCTCCACAATCCTCTATTTGCAACTAGGGCTGTGGCGTCATTTAGTTCTATACATTTTATCTTCATATCGTTAGAAACTGAGTCTAACCATCGTCGTCTTGGTCTACATCTACTTCTCTTACCCCCCATGTTATACCCCATTATTCTCCTAGGTAACCTATCCTCCTCCATTCACATCACCTGATCCATCACCGAAGTCGGTTTACGCGTCCATCTTCATCCATAGAGTTCATTCCTAAATTAGCCTTTATCTCCTCATTCCGAGTACCCTCCTGCCATAGTCCAACCTGTTTGTACCAGCAATCATTTACGCTACTTTCATGTCCATTACTTCTAACTTATGAATAATATATATCGAGTCCATCCAGCTTTCGCTCCCGTTAAGCAAAGTTGGTCTGTAAACAGACCGATGTAAAGATAGTTCCGTCCGGGAGCTGACTCTTTTCTTACAGAACACTGTTGATTGCAACTGCGAGCTCACTGCATTAGCTTTACTACCACCTGATTCAATCTCACTTACTATATTACCATCGTGGGAGAACACACATCCTAAATACTTGAAATTATCTACCTTATCCAACTTCGTATCACTAATCTGACATTCAGTTCTGTTGATTTTCTTACCTGCTGACATCAATTTAGTCTTCGAAAGGCTAATTTTCATACTATACTCAAGGCACATATTTTCAAGTTCCAAGATATTAGACTGTAGGCTTTCGGCACAATCTGCCATTAAGACCAAGTCATCAGCATAGGCCAGACTGCTTACTACATTTCCACCTGACTGAATCCCTCCCTGCCACTTTATACCTTTCAGCAGATGATCCATGTAAACTACGAAAAGCAAACATGCCTTACCTAACCCCTGTACGTACCCTGAACCAAGAACTGATTCTACAATCAATTCTCATTGCAGCCCACTTGTCAACATAAATGCCTTTGATTGATTTTAATAATCTACGCTTAATTCCATAGTTCCCCAGTATGGCGATCACCTTTTCCCTCGGTGCCCTGTCATATGCTTTCTCTAGATCTACGAAACATAAAAACAACTGCTGTCTATTCCTCTCGTAACAAATTACCTGGCGCATACTGAAAATCTTATCCTGGCAGCCCTTCTGTGATCTGAAACCACATTGATTTACATCCAACTTCCTCTCAACCACTGATCGCACCCTCCCTTCCAAGATGCCAGTGAATACTTCGCCTCGTATACTAATCAATGAGATACCTCGATAGTTGTTGCAATCCTTCCTGTTCCCTTGCTTATAGATAGGTCCAATTACTGCTTTTTGTCCAATCGGAAGGTACTTTGCCAACGCTCCATGCTAATCTTACTACTCTATGAAGCCGTTTCACCCCTGCCTTCCCACTGTACTTCACCATTTCAGGTCTAATTTCATCTATTCCTGCTGCTTTATGAAAATGGAGATTATTTGCCATCCTTTCCACTTCCTGAAGCGCAATTTCACCAACACCATATTCCTCCTCCCCATGAGCTTGGTTGTTCACGACACCACCAGGAGGATTTCCTTTTAGGTTGAGAAGATTTTCAAAGTATCCCCTCCACCTCCCCAGTAATTCCCTGAGATACATTATGAGTTCACCAGACTTACGCAAAATACTGTTTATTTCCTTTTTCCCTCCCTTCTTAGAATTCATTTTTACTGTCCTGAAAGGTTTCACTGCTGCTTGACCTAGCCTTTCCAGGTAATTACCAAAACCTTCCTACGACTCCTTATTGGATTCAACAACTATTTTTGTCGCTCTGCTTCTTTCATCTACGTACAATTCCCTGTCTGCATCGGCGCTTGTTTGGATCCTTTTCTGATAAGCCTTCTTTTTACGTTTACAACTGCTCTCACTTCTTCATTCCACCAAGGTGTTAGCTTTTTCACACCTATACACACAGTTGTTCCTAGGCATTCCCTTGCTGTTTCTACTACAGCATCCCTGTGTGCCACCCGTTCTCTTTCTATATCCTGAATCTGCTTACTGTCCACTGTTCGATACTTCTCACTAATCATATCCATGTACTTCTATCTAAATTCCTCGTCCTGGAGATTTTCTACCCTTATTCGTTTGCAAACAGATCTTTCTTTCTATATCCTAGGCCTGGGGATACTTAGTTCACTACAGATCATATAGTAGTCTGTATCATCGAAAAATCTCCGAAAAACCCGTACATTCCTGACAGACTTCCTGAATTCGAACTCTGTTATGATATAGTCTATTATGGATCTGGTACCCCTAGCCTCCCAAGTGTAGCGGTGAATAGCCTTATGCTTGAAGAATGCAATCGTAACTGGTAAATCCATTCCTATTAGCTTCCATATCTTCCCCACATTTACTAATCATCCTTTCGTATCCTTGAGTTCTAATTCTAGCTCTCGCATTGAAATTGCCCATTAGCATTATCCTATCCTTGCTGATGCTCCTGACTACCAAATCAATCAATGCATCATAAAACTTGTCAACTTCATCTTCATGTGCACCCTCTCATGATGAATATACTGAGGCAATTCTGGTCCTCCTACTGTCAAATCTGCCCACATCATTCGCTCATTCACGTACCTAACAGAAATTATGTTGCGTGCAATGGTAGTCCTGATGAACAGCCCTACCCCTCTCAACCACTGATCGCACCCTCTCTTCCAAGATGCCGGTGAATACATTGCCTCGTATACTAATCAATGAAATAACTCTATAGTTGTTGCAATCCTTCTTGTTTTCTTGCTTATAGATAGGTAAAATTACTGCCCTTCCCTTTTAACACCCGTCAAGTAAACTTTACAGTCTCCTATCTCTTCCTCAATATCTCCCCTTACCCGAATAGCATTTACTCGTAGCACATCCAGATGCATCCTCTTTATGGATCAGCCACTTCTGCTTTCTTTCTTCCATAAGCCCCATTAACATTGTTAGCTCCCCATCGAATACCATTTCTTTCGCCAAGTTGTTTCCAAGGAGTCCCTCGCCTGTCAAATAGGAGTGGGACTCCGTTACTCCCATAGGTCCGTGGTTGATTAAAATGTTTTGAGCTTGGTAGATTCATGAAGCAGGATGCTACCCTACTTCCACATAGTCCAAGTGTGGATCTCTCCTGTAACATGTTAGGGACCACCGGTGGATTGTATAGTTCTAGCCGCCCGAGCACAAGGAGGGCCAAGACTCAGAATATCTCCGAGATTCCCACTCCCATTCCATAGCAACTGGTATCCCGACTCTCAGGACCACTTACTAGGCCACTCAGGCGTTACCCATGGTTCACGAACTAGAACGTGGCTACAGTAACCCGAAATAAATAAATAAATAAATAAATAAATAAATAAATAAATAAATAAATAAATAAATAAATAAATATCGTTTTACGTAGTCAGAACTCGAAGTCATCAGCCATGTTACAGATCGAAAGTAACTTCGCTGGTTGTGTATACGGAGTGTTTAAGCAAATGCAAACTTATGGAAAAATGGTTAAGTTACAAAAGTTGTTGAAAGTGGCCTCTGAATATTAAATACAACGCAGCATCTTCCTAAACACATGTTTATTGAGGAATTGCAATAACACATCTCCAATTTCTATCTGCAATTCGGTAATAGTGTAAGGATGTGTTTTGTAAGCAGCATCCTAAGGTATCACAATAGGAAAAAGTCAGGTGGGGATTAATCAAGAGACTGAGGGGCCACAACCCCTTCGAAATCACTTATCCGTATAAATACTAATCCATGAAGGCCGTGGTGGTGTTGGCAGTATGAGCCCGCTAAAACCACAAATTCTGCAGCTGGTCTGCAGTTTACAAACTGTTGCATCCACTCTACGCAGCACTCACTCTCCACCGTGCCATGAAAGAAAGTGATGAAGATTCGCCTACACGCAATTTTTGAGTGTTCAGAGGGGCCTTGTGCAGTTGATGTGGATTTGCCGCAGCCCAAATGCATGAATTCTGTGCATTCACATATTCATCAAGGTAAAACCATGCATCGTCAGACCCAAACCAATCCCACACGTAGCGTTACAGATAATGTATTATTATTATTATTATTATTATTATTATTATTATTATTATGCGTAGTCTTCGAAGAGCCCTGGTGCAGGTCATTCGACTTGACGCCGTATAGACGACCTGTGCATCAGTGGAGACTGGGCTCTACCTATGATGAATTATAACGATGAAGACGGCACGTACACATTATACATAAGGTTAAAATCCCTGACCCGGCCGATAATCGAACTCCGGACCCCTTGGATGAGACTCTAGTAACCTAACCATTCACCCATGGAGCCGAACGGCGTACAGATGACATGAACCACTGACACGAAGCTACACCTTTTCCATTGTCTTCAGTAACATCTCGCGAACAGCGCGAATTTTATATGGATGCATGTTTGTAGACTTGCGCAATGCCGTGTGGGCATTACATATGGAGAGATATGACTGGTTAGGAAGACGTCGCACGGATTTCTTGTGACTCAAAGAATGTTCAGCTTGCATGTCAATTAACTTTTCTGGTGTTAGCACATTGGGTCGACCACTTTCGGCTGCATCTCTCACACTCCCTGTCTCTTACAACTTGTCGTACAGCCGCTTGATGATGGATTTGTTTGGTACATCCTTACCATGACTTTTTGTGGAGGTATTCTGTGTCTCAACATACCTGGCATATCTAATGTACACGATGACAATGAGTACGTTCTGCTGTAATGTGTAACCAATTTTTCCTCAATTAAACGAGGGAAACGTACTTCCATAAGGCTGAGCCACATTTTGAACACCCTGCATTACGCCTCTTACTGTTTCCTACAGTTTTCGATCCGAATTATGCTTCATAAAAGTGAGAAGTGCACAAGCCTCCGTGGCTCAGGCGGCAGCGCATCGGCCCCTCGCCGCTGAGTTCCGTGGTTCATATCCCGGTCACTCCATGTGAGATTTGTGCTGGACAAAGCGGAGGTGGGACAGGTTTTTCTCCGGGTACTCCGGTTTTTCCTGTCATCTTTCATTCCAGCAAAACTTTCCATTATCATTTCATTGCCCCAGAGGAGTGCGACAGGCCTCGGCAGCCGGCACAGTTCATATCCTCGCCGCTAGATGGGGGCTTCATTCATTCCATCCCTGACCCGGTCAATGACTGGAAAACAGGTTGTAGGTTTTCATTTCAAAAGTGACAAGCGCGTTCGCTCAGGAGCGAATGACAATGAATGGAGGTTAGAAACATAAGAAAATGACTGATTGTTTCAGGTGGCTCAGGAAATCCGTATCATCGGCTCCATGTAGCAGTGTGGGTGAAGGGTCTTGTCTGATGACTTCTGCCAGTGTTGTACCTGAACTGGTATGAGCATTTCTCAGAAACTGGAGCAAGTATTAGGAGGAGAGTGCCTGCGGCTTATACGTTAGAAATCATCCCGGCTTCCTCCTAAAGTGTTAAGCCATAATATGCATGTACATTACCTGATGCTGACACCCTTTTCTTAAATTCATGCCCGGAATCGTTCGAAGCAACAGGGTGGGATAAAGGAAGATATTCGTTTAGTCACGATAGTTATTCATGAAAATGATGGGTTTTGGTTATGAGCTCGTACTCTCCTCTGTACAGGCCTATAGATACAGCCGTCAGAGTCACATATGCATACCAGTGTTGCCACAAGAGAAAAAAGAAAAGGACTAAATGTTTGTTATAAAGGCACTAGATTCGAAAATAAGTAATAAATCTTATTTAGTACTGAATATTAGTGTTATTTATATTGTCATTAATTGCTAGTAGTAGACCAAAAACACAGTAATATTCAACGAAGTTTATGAGTTGTGAATTGCACAGCTGTTCACGTGTGTATTGAGTGCTTATCCTGGAGACTGGTCTTATGCTCAACACATCCAGCATCTGCTGTTATAGATGACCTAGGCATCACTGAAGAAGCGTACTCGGGAAATGAAGAATGAGATTGTTTTCCGTTGATTTCCTCGCCGAGCAAGACGTTATTATTACACGTCAGCCTGCCAAACCCACTAAAATGCGTGCGCCAACCTACTCTATAGGTGAATATTTCACACCATTAATTACAGGGACTGGCTGCATAAAAAATGGCAGAACTAGCATCGCTCGTACCTTAGTCACTTTCATGTTGTAAAAACCAAGAATGAGACTGAGTCAATGGATGTAACAAATTTGTTCTACCCCATACCAGAAGGCACAGTGCATTCATTATAAAGGCTGATTCTTATTAGCAAAAGCATGCTATTCACGCAACAGAAACGTAAATATGAAACTAACAATTACTTCCTCGGCGTGCGTGAGGGTCAGAATTATTCGAAATTCGGCCCGAAACTTAAGTTATTCTTATTGAAGAACGAACAACTTCTCCTGGGTCTTAGAGTGTCAGAAAATAAGTGTAGTTACTGCTTTCCTCGGTGCATGTGAAGGACAAAATCATTTCAAATCCAGACGAAAATTATGCCTTCTATAAAGTTTTTGAGGAAATAAGCAACTTCTCTTCGGTCTCAGAATGTGAGAAAATAGCATTATAACATAGTAATGTGCATATTTTACAAATAGATTTATATAGGTCTATGTCAGGGCCTCTCAAACGCCCAAAATCTCACGCGTGCAAAGAGAGGCGCAAGAGCTCCGTGCACTGTGCATCGCTCCCGCTCGGCTCGACTTGGACCAACGCTTCGTCTCTGGGCTACTGGGCTAAGCTCGGCTCAACTCGTCTCAACTCAGCTCGGTTTTGGAACACTACGGAGCAAGTGAGGAAGAGGGAGACAGGGAGAGCGAGCGAGACAGGCGTGGGGAATGAGAGAGAGACAGCGCTATTGCTCCAAATCGAGGAGTGGGGGTCTGCACTCTGGTCAACCAAGCGAAGTCGTCTTTTGCACCGTGCACAGTGCATGCACCAAGCGCATGCACCCTGAGAGGCCCTGGTCTATGTGGACGGTTACTGATTCGATCATTAAACATATACCTTAAATACTCGAATGTTAATTTCGTGCGTTCTTATAAACCCTATTTTCCACATGTCTCAGAGAAGGTAATAGATATCCATCACAAGTTCCGAATACTTGAAAAAAAAGAATTACTTATATAGTACGGAAATAGCTACAGTGGTGACCATGGAGTTAGCTGCGTAAACGTCATAACCTGCACTTGGGCTGTCCTGTATTCTTATAAAAACCGTAAGAACACACTGCTGAGCGAGCATGGTGATGTCGCTTAATGCCGCATCCCGAGCACGTATCAAACTCAAAGGGTCAATATTGAGAGCAGTGGTCTGTCATGCATCACGTATCGCAGAGTAACCCTGCACAACAATGAAGAGCTGCTCTTAGTTCAGGGAAATTCTCTACGTCTGTCATCGACGATCAAATTTCTCTTCTACATACGCTGGTAAGCGATCAGTTTCTACTGCGCTTGCATTCCATTTAAAATTTAGTATAATTAAACGGGGCGTTTATATTAGACCGTTAGCAGTACAGAGGGACGTTGACAAACTACCGTTATTATTATTATTATTATTATTATTATTATTATTATTATTATTATTATTATTATTATTATTATTATTATTATTATTACATTTCTATCTTTGTCGATATCAGACTGAGAACGTAAGCAATTTATGGTATGGAAGTACTGCAGCATGTTGTTTCGTGACATTGAAATGGGACGGAGACTCGCCAATGTTTATTTACACCGTTACGCACGTTGACAGAGTGGGAGGAACATGGAGCAGTCATAGCATGCCGGAGCTGGTGTTTACGTCAATCGATGGTAAATTGACAGTCTTATTTCCAGACTAACGCGTGGCATATTTCCAAAAGGAAGCGGACGGAGTGCAAACATAGGATTATAGTATTTGAAGAATAGACTTGCCAAGGAAGATTTCGTCTCTGCTCGGGCAAAAGGTCTTATCTTACAATGCTCTTCCTATCCATTATTTTCCTTAAGACTGGTCACGCCTCACAGCCACATATTGTCCCCTTCAAATCTGGCATATAGGGAATATTTGTAATATCTACCGGTGTAAGAATATCATTTCATTAGCAAGGGCGGAAATTTTCCCAACTTCGTGTTACAGAGAGAAGAGCTCGCTCGAAACCGGATTTTCCAAGCGAGGGGTGAGCTGTGGATTTTGTGTGTGTCAGGCTGCCAGCTGCTACCACGTGACCTACTGGGAGAAACCAAGGCCGTCCGATCGATATGAGCAAGGTCGCTCTACACCTGACAGTAATTTTAATAAAATGTAACACCCAATTAGGTGCAAGTTATTGACCAATCACTGACGATTACGGCGACACACCCTCATCTTAAGATAATTATATATCGGTGTTTCCAGAAGGAACTGCCTCTTTTTTGATTTGAGTCTCTCTTGGATGACTGTCTTGGAAATTCTAAGCTGACGTTCACCTCGCAGACACTCTTGGGTTCGATCACTCGGAAGAACAGACTCATTACACATCCTAGATCTACGAGTTTAGCAGCTTTACTGAAGAAGTTATGTATTATTCAGAAATATCATTCATCGTGTGTGTGTACTGGACACATCTTAAAACTTATTTGTCAGTTTCAGCCCCTACTACTTGGGAAGAGAGAAGAGGAATTCTACGTACGGATCGAGACAATTCAAGATGCCACTACATCAGGAAGAGGAAGCCTACTACTATTCCATGTTCATCACCGCAGCTACAATGGTATATTAAAATGTAAGGCAATTTCCGACATGGAGGAGATGACGACTGGCGGTGGGTGACCTACCACATGTCCAGGGTCATCGGCCGAAATCCAGTTTCATCAATCATTTAAGTACAATGTTATAATATCTATCTATTCACCTTTGTAAACACAATGTAGACATAACGCTTCCTTATTCATTTGGCGTAATTTTCTTCTAGTCTTGCAGTAGTTTGTCATTTCATTTCTTCTTTCCATGGTGTAAGGTAGTTAGTTATTTAGTGTGAATGATTATTGGTTCCTATTAGATAGTTAGTGATGTGTGAGTGTCTTCGATATTTATTCTGACTGTCCCATTCAATAGTTTAGGAGTGATTTAAAAATAATTGACCTCTCCGATAACAATAATTTAATTTTGAAATAATTTATAATTATTTTTTGAAGTCATGTGGGACAGATTATCGGTACGTTTTATTACGTCGAATTTTCTCTAGAAGTTATTACGGTCTTTATGTGGATTTCAAGCGTGTTAGTGTCATCTGGTAACTTTATCGAACCTTAGCTTACGCGGATTTGTGATCTCGCACATATAATAATAATAATAATAATAATAATAATAATAATAATAATAATAATAATAATAATAATAATAATACAACTTCATTACGGGTTAAATAAAGGAATAAGGGTCATGAGTGTAAATATTGTTTATTCTTGTGTGAAATATTAATATGTGCTCTAATAGGGTAAATATGAGCCTGGAAGACGGCCGAATCTTGACGGATTATTTATTGTATTTATGGACTTGGGAATGGATCAGTTATTATGTGTTTGACTTGTGAATCCATTTATTGAGTCTCATGTGAAGAGAACATGTTGTTGAACATAATTTCTTCGAGTGGAGCACGTGTTAGTTGATAGCCATGAGATAATAATAATGTCGTGACTCATGAACCATAAACGTGTACGTTTATATTTGACCTGCGTTATGTGCGTTTCTGTAACGATAATTTTCCGATGATATCTATCACTGATATTCTCACGAACATCGTTGTTGAACCTAGTTTCTTTACATCCTGACATCATCACATTCCTAGTAGTTGAAATAGTATTTCTTTACCCGATACCGTCATCAGAAATTTTCTATGACTTAGATTAAAATTAAAATATAATAATCAAAGACTAGAAATCGCCGTAAATATTATAAACTGTTACCGTGTATCCGAGTGTGAATGTTGTATGTGTGATTAGTCATTATTTCTATGGATTGTGATATTTCTTATGATTACAATTTGACTCGATCACTTGTTCGTTGCGTGTGTTTTGATTAAAATATCGTTATTTGTGCTGTTCCCATTTGTTGAAAAGTGAATCTTTAGTGGACTTTATTCCGAAATTAGATAGAGAAGGGTTTAATGTCTTAGAAAAAATTAATAAGCAAGTGTCATGTAGGTGGACAGGAGTCACGAACAATTTATTGTAAAACCTACAAAGCTAAAAGTTTTCAATGAGTGTAATATTGAAGAAGGACATTGCGTTAATTTATATAATTATTATGGGAAATTTTGAGTTAATAATTATGGAGAATTTTTCATTTATAAACTTAAATCTGAGGAAGACATGTTGAACGGAATTTCGACAGGAAAATTTTATTTTTCTTATTTCAATCTAGTGGAAGTGACGTTAATTTAAAACATTAAGCAGGAAGGGATAATTTAATCGCTGACAATAAATAAAACAGATAATTATTTATGAAAATTTTAATTTGTAAATAATCCTGTTAACATTAGAGAAAGGTCTTCTCGTAAAATTACGTTTATTATTTTATTATATCAGATGTATGCTAATATTCGTCTGTGTATTTCCAGAAATTATGTCACCGGAATTATGGGAAGAATATTTACGTTATACCGAAAATACCGGCAGAGAAGATAAATTAAATTCCAAGATTTTGTTCAATTTAAATTAAGAGTGCTTAGTTATAATAAATGTTAAAACCTAATATTATTTAGTATTGATTTTATTGTCGCTAGTCCTTATTTCTATTTCTGCCCTTAAAATTTTTTGCAAAGCCAGAAAACGAACGGTCTACGACTGAGACTCTCGTTCTCCTGCTGAGTAGCCAGGTAAAATGGGTGCAATATGGATATGTAGACCATCAGAACATTTTTCGTTGTGTTCATTTTCGTATGCTAACGTGTAAAGGAAAATGAACCTTAGGTACAATATACTGTAGGAGTGCATAAATAAGTCATGCAAACATAGAGTACGGTACGGTAAGGTTCGTTTTACTTTACATGTAAGCATAGGAAAATGAACACAATGAATATTGTTTTGAAGGACTAAATATCGATATGTGGCTGGGAGGCGTGACCAATTTTAAGGACAACAATTGATAGGAAGAATATTGGGAGATGTGACCTTCTGCCCGAACAGCGACGAATTCATCCGCAGGAGTTTGGTGTTCAAAGTGTCATAAAATAAACCAATGATTGAATCAAACAGTTCCGACTTCCATGACGTATAATCAGGTAGCACATTCACGAATTCAAACTTTAACAGTTATAATGAATTACTGGAAGTAGTTTTAAATGATATGTAACGAAGGAAGAGCAGAAAATTTTTGAGTAACTCTATGAATTGTCAATTGTGAGAATTATAAAGAAGAGTGTAAACAGCTTCGAACCTAGGTACTGTACTGTGCGTGGGCGGCAAAATTAAGGACACACAAAGCATAGCGTCGCGTCTGAAGACACATGAACCCGCAAAAGGGAAGCTCTTATCGGATATATAGAGTTATTGAGGTGCAATCAAAATAAGCTATTATTTAATGGTGAGTAAAGTGAGCGGAATAATATGAAGATTGGAAGTGACTATGTTGTTGTGAGATGTATGGGGAAAAGTCATTGGAAACAAGAATGTTGTTGATTTGCGTATTGAAGTTGCATTGCGATTAAGTCAGGTGTGTATACACATAAAATATTGGTGAAGCAATATTTAAGAGATGCAGTACGATGCTAACATCATCTCTCTGCGATTTCAGGTACTCGGCAACAACAGTATATGTTCATATAATGAGGGGAATATGAAAATGATCATGGACGGAGTCATTCTAAATCTGGAAGTTGAGGCAATGACTTGTGGATCGAATCTTAGAGGAGGATACATAAGAGCCATGATCAGACGATAGTAGTCCAGCATGCAGCTGAGGTGGTTCAACATAAGATAAGTGCCAAATTTAATTGAATACTTTTTAATATGTGATTATTATATTTCCGTTTATTGTACATTTTCTTAACTTAGTGGATTTTCCTGTAGATTTCATCTCATTTGTTCTTGTCGTGCAATTGAAAACTAGTAAGGTTAGGATACACTGCTAGACTGAATACGAAGTAGTAGTTGATGGGATTGTTGGGATGTTCTAGATATGCATGAGATTAGAATATTTACCGGGAATTAGAGTCTTCATATAAAGTGATTAACGGGATATGCTGATATTTATGGAATTTATACTCTTTAATATGGGAATCTCAGTCACCAATTCATAAATGATATTCAGCATGAGAATTTGTAGAATGGATAGGAAGACTAGGCCTATATGTAACTTGACAATGATAAGTGAGAGAAAATCATCCATATGCCGGTGAATAATTGCGTATATTTATCATCATGAGTGTAGATTTGAATGAAGAGTCTGCGGTCCTCAAATAAATGTAAGAATGCTTTAATTCAGAGTGTCCATGAAGGAATAATAATAATCTCACGAATTAGTGACTTGATAACCAAGATAAGGAGAGCAACACTGATATTAGACGCGATTTTTCAGAACATGTATTCAAGTATGGTAATGTGGAATTGAGATATGAAGTTGTATGCATTATGGAGGTATATAATGAGTGTTAAGGATCTTCCAGATATGTATTGAATAATATAAGGTAATACTGAAGTCTTTCGTAAATTAGAAATAAGGTGAGAGTATGATTTTTAGGCTATGCAATACTACGAATATAATGGGTCGTTGTATTATTGGTTCATACGATACTCTCGCTCACAAAATTTGTTTGGTGACCACCTTCCACTAACGAAAGATGTATACATGCATAGGGAATTTGTACCACCTGGAGTGCTTGTTGCCTGTATATGTTTATCCGGAATGAAGAACAAAATTTGTTGACAAAGTAAAAATTAATCCAGAACCAGACAACATTTTCTTCCAACATTATGAGAGAAATAGTTATCCCACCCTTGTTCAAGAATACTCTTGTTCACTTTGTCTGTTCTGAGTAACTTATGTTAGGAGGTCAGAACATGCACAAGGAGACCAAATGAGCCATTTGGTTCACGTACGGCAATAAGAAGTGGGGATAGAAGTTCAGCTTCCTTGCATAAATTGGGCTGAATTATATACGCAAGTACTTTTCCAGACGCCGATAATCGTGTCTCTTTCACTAATACTGATTAGTGTGCAGTATATAATGAATTTCATAATAAATACAGATTGGTTGGTATTCATAAGTTCAGTTGATGAATAATTCAATACCAAATGCAATCATAGAATACTCAATCCCTACTTTAGATTAACCATACCTATCTGTGTCGGTGCGACGTGAAGCAGATTGTAAATGAAATAAAACGGTCAGTATCAACATAGTGAAAGGAACTTGTTCAGACAATGATGGTAAAGTTTCGACCCGAAGAGCAGTTACCTCCACAGAAGCTGAAGAATTTGATAGTTGTCCAGTGATAGCTTCAGATGAGCATGGGGATCTACTTTTGTCATTGTTATACTCGCTTCCAGTGTTATTGATACGGCCCTCTTTCCTGTTAGAGATGACGAGCAGTCAGCAGACCTCGTCATCCGCTTTATGAGGGATAGTGGTTTGTTTTATCGTGTGTGATGATGTCCTTTGACCTAGTGTTTTTTGTGTCAATAGCGCTTTTATCCCATTGACTTCATTTTAGTTTGGGTTGCGCATTTTAATGTGTTCTTTTAAAGTCTAATGTAAAGTACGTGTATATATATATATCTCCTAGCAAGCAATGCCTTATTTGTCTCCTGTATTTTCTCTTACTTTGTTACAAAATAAGGCATTGCGAATCATATCCACTGATTGTTTTAATCTCATATTCATTTTCCATCACCGTTTTTTAAACTCTAGTCAGTGGATACGTTTTAAAATTTTAACTGTCATGTATCCTGTCGTCCATCTCGTTCTATTAGGGGCCGATGACCTCCTATGTTAGGCCCCTTAAAACAACAAGCATCATCATCATCATCTTTCATGTTAAAAGCTATAGTCGCTGTATAACAGGTACTTAGCGCGCTGGTTTCTGGTTCAAGGGGCCAAGGTTCGATTCCCGGTAGGGTCGGGGATTTTACCTTCATTGGTTATCTCCACCGGCTCGGCGTTGGGTGTAATGTTATCGTTAACAATATAGTTCTGTCTATTTCAATATAAGTTTCATTTCATAACGTTATCCCATGTCTATATTGTAAAAATCAAATATTGACTCATTACAAAATATAGGATGGCTAAATGGTGAAAACCGAAAGCGAACATTTAAAGATAAACATACTGTAGTAAACTACCAATAGTAATTTTGATTATGACAACTTTACACCTGGAAAGAAAACATGAATGTCTGCAGTTCATATAGTTCCAATCGTAAACATTCATGTTTACTTTTAAAGAATATTGAAATCTGTAAATGGCAGAATATTGGTTGTAGAGCACTTAATATACTCGTATTCAATGGAAAATTTAAAACCTTCTCATACAGGATTAAAAAAATATCATTTCAAAATTACAAAGGAGTAAATAAGAGAAAACATGCTTCAGATTGACATTCTGCTCAGTAGAAGTAGGCCTACAGGAAGTTCAACATAATACCCACTTATTATATCTAGATGAACTGCTATGCCGGCCTGCATGGGCTTGTTCCAAAATGACTAATGGGGCTATAAATTAACAGATATCAATAACTGCATGTGTATGGTGGAATGAAATGGGTTGTATCAGATAAATCAAAACGTGGAAGAATGAGCAGTGCCGACATGTGAAGCAGAGTTCATGACACATCATGGTCGTAGAAACACTGATGCAGGCCGGCATAGCAGTTCATCTAAATATAATGAGTGGGTATTATGTATGGCACCGTATTTCTGAAAACTAGATAATGTTTCCAATAAGGAAGACACATCCTAGACCAAGTCAGAGCCTGACTGACTGGAAGTTAGGTTACTAGGATCGTTCACCTACAAATGGCAAAATAATAATAATAATAATAATAATAATAATAATAATAATAATAATAATAATAATAATAATAATAATAATAATAATAAAACATATACATCACCTACTATAAAACCCCTAGTTCGAATTCCAGCTCAATCGAAAAATTTAATTCTGGACTGGAACAGAGTTCATTCAGTTTCTTGGAATAAAATGAATAACTGTTAATTATGAGAGGCAGTACACTCAGTCAAGAAAACTGAGCAATACGGCTGAAGATTTCACGCTGACCACGTGGCACGCTGCTAACGGTCCGGCTCCATGGCTAAATGGTTAGCACGCTGGCCTTTGGTTAAAGGGCCGCGGGTTCGATTCCCGGCCGGGTGGGGGAATTTTAACCTTAATTGGTTAATTCCACTGACTCGGGGACTAGGTGTGTGTGTGTCGTCCTTAAATATAAAATTATAAAGGGAAGAGAGGGAAAAATAATTATTATTTCAGTAATTAAAATAAGAAAGTAGAAAATTATTTTTTTTTAAAGTAAAAAACTGTAAGCTATCTGGCTGGAGAGCAGTCGTCTTGACCGATCAAGGTCCTTAATAACTACCGCTATACGTACCACTACGTGATGTATGTATGTATGTATGTATGTATGTATGTATGTATGTATGTATGTATGTATGTATGTATGTATGTATGTATGTATGTATGTATGTATGTATGTATGTATTATATAATTTTGGACTAGCTTTTAAGGCGAACGATAACCCGACGCGCGTTTAGTCGTGATCTGTTCATATTCCTTTCCATACCAGTCAGCTTTGATCTGCATACAAATCCGTCTGCCTCATGTCTGATAGAGGAAAAATCAAAAGCAAAATCATCTCCGTACAGGCCATGAAAGCCCTTGCAGGGGTGGAAGGTAATGGCTTCCACTATCCGTAACCACGGCACTTGGTGGGGAAGACTGTTTAGCTCTACACCCGGCCACCTTTGCCCCAGAAATTAACCTGGTACTTATTTTTAGTGTAGGCTGAGTTAACCTCAGGACCATACCCACCTCCGGAAGTGGAAATTTCGTTTCTTAAAGGCAGATAGAGGGTCCGTCTATAGTAAGGTAGCGCTGGTGGCGTCTGGTGAGTTCAGCCCAGTGCGGCCGGACTGGCTTGAACCTGCCAAGTGTAGGTCACGGTTAAGCCACAGAGCCAATATATTCCGCATGGCAAAGGAACAGTGATGTTCGATTGTGACTACGAAGCTTGCTTTGCACGAATTTCAACGAAGTGTTGATTGAAGTAGTGTGAAAGAGAAATTACAATCTCAAGAACTATATTTTTTAAATATTCGTGTTTGATTTATACTGCGCTCGATGTTAACAGACATGGTCTTACTTTACCATATTTACACATTCAAAGAGAACTGACATGTTACAATGTAAGAAGGTACGCACACTCAGCTACGATTTACAATTCCCTCGATGAGAGTTACAGAATTCCCACTAGATTCATTCGGTAAAATGTAATATGTTTACATAATTCGACAAGTTTAATGCTTAATTTCGCACAGTGTTGTTGGGTTATGTGACTTTCCCTGTTCATAACTTTTCTGAAAATAGTATTTAAAACTGATCAAGAGAGAATATTGAATTTTCACGACCGCATTGTAATCGAAACAGACTTTCAACGTATTAGGTCGTGTTACGTACATGTAGTACGTGTTGAAGAGATGTTAAGTACGCTGTATTGCATAGAATTACATCAAATGTGGTTTTATGTTGCTGTATAACAAGGAGATGGTCTGTATAAATAAAACAGATCTATAGAGACAGAGCAAATAAATGAATTGGGCCTTCCTGAGTATGTTAAACAACCCAACAGCAGAATTGGTTGACTCACTATCCCTACCCTCATCATTGTGTGCAATATCTTCATAAACCTGTCTTGAATACATGTAGTATCTCTTCAACACATACTACATGTACGTAACACGACCTAATACGTTGAAAGTCTGTTTCGATGATCAAGAGAGGTCTGATGGTAACACCTAGCCGCTAAATGACGAGTGAGTTTCCTCTTGAACCAAGACACATATATTTGCTATCCAAGATTAAAATACAACATAATAACACGCATTTAATACAGTATGTTTCCAGGTAAATAACCTAACTAATGTTATAAACGGTAAATATGACTGGAGTGTTCGCGAGTTTCAGTCATTTAAACTCAAGCAACCATAAGCGACAGCTTATCCACTTATCCCCTTAATATGTTATAGGAAAGTTTCGAAAGCATACTCCATTTTCTTCCATTCTTAGCATTTTCTCAATCATCTGGGGTAGGTATTAGTGTGGATTAAGCACAGTTTTGTATTCGGATGCCCTTCCGGACGCCAACATTATATGGAGGGATGTATTCACTACGGCGTGCTGCTGCGGTGGCTGGTAGTGTGATGTGTTGTATGTAGGTAAAGACATGTATTAGGACAATCACAATACCAAGTCTCCGACCCAGAGAAATTAATTACACTCAGTTATATTCTCGGGTCGTTAGAGAATTGAACCCGGGGCCCTCTGAACCAAAGGCCCTTCGCTGATCAATCAGCCAAGAAGACGGACTTTCTAAATCACACCCCTCTTAAAAAATAAAAGTGAAAAATGTAATTCATTGCGCGCGGCTATGAGCTTGCATCCGGGAAATAATGGGTTCGAACCCCACTGTCGGCAGCCCTGCAGATGGTTTTCCGTTGTTTACCATTGTCATACCAGGCAAATGCTGGGGCAGTATCCGTCCAATAAACGTAAACTGTAGTGAAGGGAAATAACTAATTTCCTACAAAGAAAGTTGTATTGCAAATTATTTCTGTCCAATAAAAATAGGAAAAACACCACTATTCCCTTAATAGGCGTATTCCATTCATTGTTCACTGTACATTGGACTTCATGGCCTGTTACTAACCAAAATCGGTTAGGGGCACGCGGCTCTGAGGTAGCATTTTGGAGATAATGGGTTTGAACCCCACTGCCGACATCCCTGAGGATGGTTTTCCGTGTTTAACATTTTCACTTAATTCCCACTCCTAGGCCTTTCGTATCCCTCCGTCACCATAATACCTATCTGTGCCGGTGCGACGTAAAGCAAATCGTAAAAAAAATTCAACCTCAACGTCACTGCGGCTGAAGCGCACACATTGATCGCCCGATCGCCGAATTATATGCTGTGTGCCCGCTGGGCGTAAAGCCTGGCGTGAGGAGCAAGACTGGTCTATCAGAACATTTCATCTCCCAGGTTTATAAATGTAACATGGGAGAAGCCAGTACTCAAGTAATTCTCGGTCGCATTATTAAAAAACCGTGTTTTTAATTACGCAGTACGCGACATGTAATCGCGGAGTGAAATTATATATGACTGTGCAGTGACGTTATCGATTATGTAAAAGAGTACAGCCTGGCAACATTGAAATTTTAATCAATACAAATATTTCGTGTGTTACTAGTGTAGTGCTGTGCTCCGATAATTAAATGATAAATTATAACACGCATAGTTTTTAATTAAATGCCTGGGAATTCATATCGTGATTACTGCGATAAGTGCTATTTTCTTTCGCACGAATGCATGCGTGGCTATAAAATAAGTGACTAACCAGTTCTCACCCCCGTTTGTCGTCGAGATCGCCAAGTGTAACTGGTTATTGTGGCGACAGAAGAATTTAAAACACGTGGAGAAGCTTTCTAAAATTTTCGTACCAGTTCCAGATATTTTCAACAAGGACTGGAGCCACTTAATTCTAAGACGGAAGAGGAAAAAGATGGATTTCAAGCCTAATAATTAGAGCCCGGATTTTTATGCATTAATAGGTTAGGATGCAAAGTTTCTGAAGCGAGCAGCAAGTATAGTCTACCTTCACAACGATTGTGCTTTGGGGTTTGCATGAACATTAGGGGTACGGCCCATCAGAACTCCTGTAGTTTATGTTACTTTTGCTACAGTATGGAAGAGCGGGTGGCGGACACTTCATATTAACCAAATTTAGTTTGCAATCTAGCCTGTTACGGCATGAAAATCCGGGCTTTACTAATAATTCATGTATAAGGGAAAGATGAAGGCTGATATGGATCTGCACATCACCATGTGCGACTGAGCTGTAAGCAATCTACTCAAGAGTTGAAGGAAAATATACGGCCACCTGTAAACCACATTATTGGATGAGGTCAACTAAAGATGAGTTTTAATATATGTATCTCCTTCAAATTTCTAGTACTGTATTATAATGTTACTTAGCGTGATATTTCGCAGAATAGAATGTAGGTAGAATTAGCATTATTCACACTTGCTCTCGACTGTGGTTTATTAGGAATTTTCCTTTAGCGTGACAGCTAGATATTGGAAGGTCAGAATGTTCGCAGATACAAAAATAATAAAAACGAGTGATCACTTATCCCCAATATAAAGTGAACATTTCATTAACCTCGTAGGTGCAGTTCCAGCGGTGATATTTATATTTACAGTACCGCTTAAGAATTTTGAAAATGTCACGTTTTGGTTGTGGCGTGAGTTGATGGAAAATTCTCCTCACGATGTATTTCCTTACATTTGCTATCTATCGGAGGAGGCAACATAGGCCTGATAATAATCAAATTGGCCGTGCGGTTAGGGGCGTGCAGCTGTGAGCTTGTGTCTGGGAGATAGTGAGTTCGAACCCCACTGTCCGCAGCTCTGAAAATAGTTTTTCGTGGTTTCCCATTTTCACACCAGGCAAATGGTGGTGCTGTACCTTAATCAAGGCCATGGCCGTTTTCTTCCTTCTCCTAGGCCTTTACTCTCCCATCGTAACCATAAGACCTATCTGTGTCGGTGTGACGTAAAACATATTGAAAAAATTAAATGAAATTATTAACAGGTATATAACGTGCCCTAATAATAAATGATGAAAAATCTTAGTGTTATCAATTTTATATCTTGTAAGAGGCTCGCATTGTGGAGTGTGCTCATTTTTGTGGTTGCGGATAATTATTTTACTGTGTGGGATACCGCAGTGAGTTGTTGATACAATTATTGACAATTTCTTGAGATAAGCGTAAGTTTTTGGAATTATGCTTTTATTTAGCACCATTTGTGATATATGAATTAAGATACACTCATTAATCTGGAAAGGGGGCTGCCTGGCCGAGGCGATAAAGGCGTGCTCGGTTCGCCCGGAAGGACGTGGGTTCGAATCCCCGTCAGGAAGTCGTAAAATTTAAGACAGGAGATTTCCTCTTCCGGAGGTGCATATTGTAAAACCCCTCAATGGGGGTATATGCATATATGAATATATTTATTCATAAATCCAGCCAAGGGAAATCCAAAGTATCGGTGACACCGAGTGCTTACAAACAGTAGGGAATAAATTTACGCGATGAGAAAAATGCCAAATTGAGAATTGAGGCCGTGGTAAAAGGGCTTCTCCTAATAAACATTCCAGAGTAAGCGCAGATAGCGCAGTGGAAACTATGCTAGATAATTTTCAAAAAAAATTAAAAGAAAACGGCAGGAGAAATAAGGGACATGACAGGTGAAAATTAGATGTGAAACCAAGATAAAAATTTGGAAATATATATATATTAGAAAAATCAAATCAAACTCTTACAATATTAGAAGAATAGAAGTCAGTACAAATACGGAATTTTCCCAACCAGAAATAATACAAATAGTTACATCAAGAGTAAAATATTCAAGAAAATGAAAGCAAATAAGAGAAGGGGCCAGGAGAGGAAAGGGATGGACAAAAAGGGGATGAATACAGTTTAAAGAAAAATGTTGAACAACGAGAATAAGAAAGAATGTTCGCAGTTACCAGATTGAAGTATACCAACATGAAGTCTACTAAGCAAAGTCTAATGTCATGTGAAAGTTGCCACCTCTTCAATTAACACCCGAAATAGGCACAAATAAAGATTGTCCTACTGGCTTAAGTCACTGTATACAATAATGAAACAGTCTCCAAGTGGACCAAAACATACATGGTGAAGCATTAATTAACCACAAGTGTGTATAGGAGTCGCAGAGTTGCGGATATACCACACGCACATTTTGAAAGCAAACAGTCACTGGATAGTCAATAGAGGCTTTGAAATTGAAAATGCAAGTAAAATCTCGGCCTGGAAATGCACTGCTCCCAGTCAAAATTTGCAAATAAAATAGCTCCAAATGCAACACAGCATTATTTACAATAAGGACATTTTTAGTTTGTCATACCTCATCTTGAACCAAGTAGTTCTGCCCAAAAATGGAGAGTCCAGGGCACATGTCGCTAAAGACGGAGATGATGTTAAAGGTTCCTCCCTCCACACAGGCCAAAGTCCATCTCAACACATTCAGAGGAAGGCCGGGTATTTATAGTGTGGAATAATGAGACATATGTCTGGAATATTCCAGAAGTTAGTGGAGCATGCGTGACAAAGCGGACGATGTCACATGACGTCAGGCAGCGAAAGGGAGGTTAGTTTATCGTCGGTCGGAAAGGTGGATAAGGCAGAGTTCGTGCAAGGTATGATGTGTGCAAATCCACATAAGTATGTAAATTCCAGTTGAAGAGAAAATGCGGTGTGTATCCAGATGAAGGTAAGTCCATATTAATTGTAGAAAAAGGTTATGTGCGTGGCGAGGTTGATAACAGTAGTTGCCGGTGAGGTGAAGAGTCCGTTACAATATGGTCCTGAGGTTCACTCAGCCTGCACCAAAAATGAGTACCAGGTTAATTCCTGGGGGCAAAGGCGGCCGAGCGTAGAGCTAACCACTCTACACCACCACGTGCCGATGTTAACAATGGTGGAAGCCTTTACCTTCCACTCTTCCAAGGGCCTTCATGGCCTGTACGGAGGTGATTTTGCTTGCTTTTGCATTAATCAGGAAATACCCACCTATAGAGAAAGAATGTGTCTGGAAATGTTCTAAAATAGTTAATAATGGATTTTGTTGCTACAATCGGATGTTTATTGATTGACCTGCGAGTTCTTCTAATACATTTTTACCACGATGTCAGATAATAAGTCATTCCTACGTAATATTTCCTACATTTCAATTTAATATTTTGCCACACCGCACGGTCTTAATATTTCAAAGTGGTATTTTCAAAGATCACACGATGTAATATACTTCACTGTAATATTCTTCCGAACCGCATGGGTCATTTATTTAACGCAGTTTTTCAAGACTATTTCAGACAAACATAATCTGAACTTTTATTCAGACGATTTATGTGGAAATTGCGAAATACGAAATATGACAACGACGCTTTGAGTAATGATGCCGATGACTCGTTTCACGTTAATAATAATAATAATAATAATAATAATAATAATAATAATAATAATCATAATAATAATCATAATAATGGTGTGTGTGGAATACTAGGAGGCCTAATGAATGCCAGTTGAGTTGACGCCTGATAGGCGACCTGCGCGTCTGCGAGAATGGGGACCAACAGTAGCTACAGTGAATTCCAATACTGAAGACGGCACACACACCCAGCCCTTGAAATATCGGAATTAACCAATGAAGGTTAAAACACTACAACCTGCCAGGAATCGAACCCGAGAACCCCTAGACCAAAGAACACTAGCACGCTCAACATTTAGCCATGGATATATTAACAATCATTGATAGTACCACCGAATAGCCTGGATGCAATGTTGTATTTATTTCATATTTGGGTGTAGTGATTGGGTCGTGATATTGATAGGTATTTTATAGATAATGTTTTTGTGGTGAAAACTCATATTTCATGTCGTGGGTTTTTAGCGTGAGTCATGCGCTTTTATTTTTGTGCTTTGCTATTTTCCTATTGGTCTATCATGTTGTATTTTGTCCAGCGTTGATATTTCTAGTCCCTCGTACACACACTGTGTTTTTGCTTTATTTTTGCGAGTGCACAGTTTACCTGTCAAGGTAGCTCAGTTTGTAGTTATTAATGGTGATGAATTTAATACCGAGTGGAGTAGTCGGGCGTGTTAACGCACTACGACTATGGAGTAAAACTCTGCATTCGGGAGGCGACTGGATTCGATCCCCACCGTTGACCTTCCTGAGAATGATTTTCTATGATTTCCAACTTTCACTTCAAGGCATATACCAGGAAAGTTCTTATTCATAAGCCACAGCCGATTACTTCCATATCCTTGCCCGATTTCGTTTAACCATCATAATCTTCATCACTCTTCAACTGAGGTTACAGTCAGGATTAATATCGGGCAGTAAAAACATGCCATATAATTTCATCTCACCTCAGTCCCTACCCCGGATCAGGAAACAGGCCCAAGCGGTAGACATACATGATGATGCATTTATAATAATCTGAAGTAAATACCAAGCAAGATTAACAAGAGGGAGTTTTAAGGTCTCGTCAGTCTTAACAACTGAAAGTTAATGAACATGAATTATCTATTTTTAAATCATTTTTATATTGTGAACATTTTTGTCATTTCCGTTTTTAATAGGATTACTACTTCGCCTAGGCACGGAAATAGATTAATTCGACGAATTAACCCGATATTTAAATAAATTTCAATCTAACTAATATTGTACTGGAAATAAGCTTATTTGTTGGAATGGATAGGTACTTTTCATGTAACTCACCTGTTAGTTTGCGATCGATTTGAATTAACTTTGCCATATTTTTTTTTATTTACACCTAATTCAGGATTAGTGCAGCGATCATTCGGAATTTTTGTTGATCAAATTTGTTTTATCAATTTTACAAGTAATTATGAAGTCCTAGGATAATTTGGCATCCACTACAACCCTATAGATTAGTGTCTCAATGTGTGTATGGTACTGATGAGCAATTAAATTAGAGATAGATGCCGTTTAGGCAAATGGGCGCTTTGGTCTGCCAATGAATGTAATAGTGCGGCGTAGTACATGGTGTTTGATCGCAGCCATTTCATCTACGAAGTTGTGCAGGCAATAGACCTTCCATAGGCTACCGTGACCAGAGTGTATTATGAGTACCTAGATTACGCCAAAACCACCATCGCTAGGGTCAACTGCCGTGGAGTACAACTTTTTGACAGGGGTTACCGTCGACTGACTTGGATAATACGAATGGCTAGACTGGTCACAGTGCAACAGATTACTCGCAAATTCAACGCAGGATAACAGCGAAGGGTGAGCAGCCATAGCATCCAGGAACATCTCCTCGCAATGAGGTACAGAAGCCAACGTCTCGTTTGGGTACCACTGATCACCGCACGTCACAAGGCACAGAGTACGATATTGGCTCAGGAAGTCCACCACTGAACTCTCAAAATACAGAGAAAGATCACCTGGACAAGTTTTACCAGTTTGTTCACGCCAATGACAGGATATGAGTACGTCACCAAGCACTCGAAGCAATAGATTCTCTTGTCAGCAGGCCATACGTCAGTCTAGAGGTGGTTGTTGGGGACTGTTCACATTATTAGGAGTGGGATTCCTGTTCGCGCTTCACCGATGAACGATACAAGAACCTGCTATGAGATCATGCCCACTCATTTGTTCACCTCCAGCTCACTGCTGGAAATGTTTACATACAGTAAGGAAATACACTGTCCAGTCGTTCCCTAGTTGTGGTTGATTGGTTCGATGAACACTTTATGGACATGAGAATGCTTGCCTGGTTCGTAAGGTTACCCGACCTCATTTCTATTGAGCACATCTAAGATGTTGTCGAGAGAGAGATGTGCACGCCGTTGACAATGATTCGAACAACATTACGGGAGGCTGTGCAGTGGTTATGGTACAGGAGGACTTCTCGCGCTTCCGGTACCTTGTGGAGTCCCTATCACCCCGCACTTTCATCATCAGAGTGAAATGCGATGTTGCACGCAACTAGCCAGTTACCTCCAATTCAATTGCGCATCAGTTTATATTGAGCCCTTATGACACATGTGAGAATCTGAGATTTTATTTCAGAGAGTGGGATATCTGTGTTTAACTCATCTTTCCTTAAACAAGTTTCCAACTTGTTCACCAGATGTGCGAGACGCAACCAGCTAATTAATCAAGATCAAGACGTACAAAACCATTTAACAAATATCCACATACTTTGATACTACAGTATATACAAATTTCAACGGCCAGAAATGAATATTTATTGCTAACGTTATAATTTCCGAGTGCTGTGCTGTTTATTGATATTTAATGGCGTAGGCCAACCTCACAGCTAGTTTAAATGTGCGCGTACGCCTGTGGTGCCAACTGGACGATATGATTCTACGATATTTCATGTAGAATAATTTCAGTATGGCATTTACTGTAGAAAGCATCCTGCAAATGTTAATATTTATATTATATTAGTGAAGGTCGATTTAAGGAAACGTTTACAGTGTGAGGAAAGTATTAACTTATTCTCGTGACTGAGGTAATATAACCACGAGAACGTTAGTTCTCGTCCCTACGCGTACTTGGTCAATGGATTTTTCCATGTTTACTTGCAACTTGAACTGTACACACTACTGTGTATTGCAACACGCAGGGGAAATCGTATTACACACACAGGACATTAATCGTATTACATTTTTCCTGAGATTCAGATGAACATTCTACATCGAGACGACAACCCCGCAATTAAGAAGAGGATTGTGTGGTTCAATCTCAAATGAACTTCACACTATGGCAGAAATACTGAGATATTTCAGTGACACAGTGAACTGATAGATGGAAGGTGATTTTGGAGGAACCTCAAGTCGTCACCACCAGACACCAGTATCATGAAATCTTCATAACAGACGTGTATTCTGTCTCCAGATGATCAACAATAATTTAATCTTCTTCCTTTATCTGGAAGAGTGGATCTGTGTTGAATAATTGATTGTTATTTTAACAGTTGTTTGAAGTAGAGTATCACGCTCTTAATGCAGTTTAGACTATTCCGCTTATAATTTGGTGGTCGTAATTCTTTTTGTAATAACCATGTGTTGCGTTGGATAGAATCTTCTAGATAGTTCAATTCACGACAGCTGCAGTAGAATTTAAAATAGATAATTAATAATCACATTTCCACTGATATAAATGGTTCTTTAAGTTATTAGGAGAAGTGAATCCTGAAAGGCTTAATAGTCTATAACGAATATATTTTACAAGTTGCTTTATGTCGCACCGATCCAGATAGGTCGTACGGAAACGACGAAATAGGAAAGGGCTACAAGTGGTAAGGAATTAACGTACAGCCCCATAATTTGCATGGTGTGGGAATAGGAAACCACGGAATAACATCTTCAGGGCTGCCGACAGTGGGGTTTGAACCCACTATCTCCCGAATACAAGATAACAGCTGCGCGACTCTAACCGCACGGCCAACTCGATCGGTAGTATGTAATACTTCTTAATGCTGATAACGATAACTATAGGAGGCTAGTGAAGCTTAAAGATAAAAATCCCAGACAGGGTCATTAGCAGAGAGTCAGTTTGACACTAATGATATTGTGTTAATTACGAGTGTTATTATGTATTGGGTGGTAAATCATCAGTAAAATTTATATTTTTATTTTCTCAGTTTTGAAGGTATTAATTCATCAACCAGCTCTATCTGAACAATTATTATTTAAGTTCGGAAACTAATGTTATTAATCAAAACTCGAGCCTATTATAAATTAATGCAACTTATTAGTTTCGTTCGTTAGAGGATATACAGTACCTGTAAATCACTATATTTATTTAAAGCCCTTTTAAAATAATTTAGTTATATTTCTTTGTTTGTACTTAATATAGGTGTAACGAAACGATAATCCCTCACAATGTTTAATTATTTAGAATCTTTCCATATTTTGTAAATTAATCCCTGTCTTTTACAAATATTATTAACTAAAATATAGCGCATTTGCCGTCAGTATTTTCTCAGCCCTACGATGATATAATTTTATCCGTAAATCTATAATGTGTTGTTCAAGACCGATTACTTTCTGAGGTAATCATTCTCAATGTCAAAACATTTCATGATATGTATTTCCATGTTCATCATTACAGAAATGGGATATATTAACGTGGAGGTCACATTTATGTGAAATTTAACATAATAGCTTCGTTAATGTTAGTTATTCAAATAACGTTGTTGGCCGCTTTCAGCATAATGGATTTAAGAATTGAGATCTAGCCTCTCTGTCTCAGCAAAAGGTTTAGTTTGCTTTCAGTACTGGTATAAAACGTGCCGAGTGAGTTGGCTACATAGTTTGAGTCACGTAGTTGTGAGCTTATATTCAGGAGATGGTGAGTTTGAACCTCGGTGTCGGTAGCCGTGATGATGGTTTTCCATTTAATTAAGCCCACGATCATTGACTTCCCAATCTTAGCCTTACCCTATCCCATCATCGCTATAAGTTCTATCTTTGTCGGTACGACGTAAAGTAAAAATTTCTTGCCTTCACTGTTTATATCTACTGTTCATTTTCATCGACTTCGTAGGTTCTGGAATGCAGTGACAATTAACGTCGTTGAATTTTGGAAAATGTGTGCAATTTCACATTAAAAATCAATTAGTCATCAAGTATATTATTAGACCTGTGTAATCTCTAAAACATATAATTATAGACAAAGAGAAGAAAGTGGTGTAAATATTCCCTTGAGAAAAAAAGAAATCATAAACATGTCTTACAACTAATGACACTCAAATAACGATTAATGCATTTACATATAAGGAATAGTGTTCGTGATACATGTGTATGGAATTTGGCGTCGACATGTTTGGGATTCAAAGCATCGAAAGGGGTCAACTGACTCAGGGCCTATGAAATTAATGTACAATTATCGGTTATCTAGAATGTGATGAGATGAAGCCTCTTTGATAGAAGAGCCTTCTATATCTATCTTTCAGTCATGGACATCCGTCAATTCATCGATCACTGCCTGAGCGGTTGCTAGGTAAAATCGCGTAAAACACTTTGTATCGTTAATGTCAGATGACAGCCAGCCATACGACATATTTATGTCAAAATACCGTTACTAAGTATGATGTTTAGCAATCACTTAAACAAAAAATTGTAAGAATAATGAATTCAAAACAATCAACAGTCATTTCTCATGTTGCTACCATATTTTCGAAAATTCTGAGACCAGCATTTCAGTTAAGAAGGTTTATTAGGATACATTGCACGTGGC
Organism: Anabrus simplex; assembly: GCF_040414725.1. Lineage (NCBI taxonomy): Eukaryota > Metazoa > Arthropoda > Insecta > Orthoptera > Tettigoniidae > Anabrus > Anabrus simplex. Next base: position 299,852,269 of record NC_090267.1, read on the forward strand.
TCTCTAAGAATTATTAGTAACTTCATGCATTAAGAAAACCATAGGTGTGGCATGTACCGGAAGAAAATAATCATAGCTGTATCCCGTGACGCGCTGCTGTTCTAAAAGTACATTATTACTGCTTTTGAAGCTCTGACTATAAATTTAGAACGAGCAGCAATAACGCGCCTCGTCGGATTTCCTTTTCAGCTGTTCCAGGAAGTGAACTATGTGATGATTTAAGTAGAGGGAGAAATTTATGAGTTGCAAAGAAAAATATGCATGTTTTATCGTGCTTCCTGTTGCCGCAACGGGGTACAAAACTATTAATGTGTCCAGTACATGGATGACAGACACGTTAATATTTCTCTAACATTACTGATGACCCGTAAATTCATTTACCAACAGAAGGAAAACATAATAGCTTTGAATCTATTCTGATAGAGTACTGCAAAAGCACATTGTTTTACTGATATACAGAATTATGGGACTTGTAATGCAGATACACTTAGCCAAACCAAGCAGAAATGCATATAATAATAATAATAATAATAATAATAATAATAATAATAATAATAATAATAATAATAATAATAATAATAATAATAATTGTACCGGGCGGTACACCCCTACGCCGCAGTTCTAAATCTTGCACCAATAAATCCTCCTTTACAGGAGAAACTCTGAACTTTAAAAACTGGATCAACTCATAAGTTTCTCAGAAGATGTCACTACCGTAAATTTTGTGATTACGAAGTTGTCAATACTGTGTGGATTTCAACTTGTTTTGTTTTCCATTGATCAAGAAGTGTGGACATTCTCTTATAGATGTCTCTACTAAAAAACTATGATCATGCACTCTGGTGCGAAGTGAAGGAACTTTTTTGAAGGAATTTTGCATTCATAAGTTGTCTCTTTACTAAATTTCGTTCATTCATTTGTGGGTTGGCAATATTAATCTTTCTTTCCGCCAGTTTTGAATGGAGCCAATCCAGGATTTCTGTAATTAATTTCCGACCAATAATGTCTTTCTTCTTTGATTTTGAGTGTACTGTCTACACTGACCAATAAAATTGAGTGGGTGTGGCTGTTTTATTCATGAAAGGTCTCGAATTTTCCCCGAGGGTATACAAACTGCTGATTTTCTTGTCTCTCGGCCACTTCATCAACATCTAACCTAGTGTATGGACATGTAGCAGGAGGCGGGAAGCGCCTCCTTCATCAGGCAGCAGCTCTTCAGTAAGGTAATGGCCGTTTAACCTTTATTTCTTGCTAGCTCAGCAGTTTAACCTTCGGGAAAGGTCCGAATCCCTTTACAATGTAAACTATCTTTTCGACATGTAATTTTTGCCTTTGATGTAAAAACTTCATTAAATCTGTAACTGCAATTCGGGGATAGAGAGTGCTTCACCCTCACGAGCTCCCTTTCATATTGGTTTGAGGTGACTACGTTTTGTAACTGGTTTTATTCCCTTCAGTAATACCTTAAATTTTTTCTTATACGAATCACCTCCATAGTTTGGGAATAGCCCCTGTTTCATCGTCCTAGTGCCTCTTAGGTTTTAAGATGTTTCATATAGGAGTGCAAGTACACGCCTCCATTCATCATTGTATTTTTGGGCCATTTATTTAACATGTTCTTTTCTGCTAAGGCTCAGTAGGTTGGGTACAAGATACCCCTGTTTCCTTGTAAGTGTGCCTTGAGGGCAGTTAATGGTAAAGTCTGTTGTGGCCTTTAATAGGCTCAGAAAATTGAGACCTATTCAGCTCTTTTATTTGTGGTAAAAAGTGCCTCAGAGAGGCTTGATATTAAAAGTTGGGAGTAAGTGCTCTATGTATGGAGGGAATTTCTGCCCTTTGGTAAATATATGTTGTGTGAGCTGAGAGCTCAGGAAATGTAAAGTGAGGGCTTGAAGCCCAAGTTATGTTTATACCACCAATCTTGTCTTTCCTAGACTTAAATTTTTGTTACTGGTACCTTGTTACTTGTTGTTTCTTTTAAAAGAGAGAAAAAAATATAACCTTTGTTACAGTTTTAAATTAACTTTGATTTTGTAGTTATACCCGTTCACCACGGCACCTTCTTTTACCTCTGCTAATACACCAAACCACGTTAATAATAATAATAATAATAATAATAATAATAATAATAATAATAATAATAATAATAATAATAATAATAATTGTTGTTGTTGTTCGGAGGTATCCCGTGGATCACAGAGCGATAAGGAGCGCCTGGAGTGAATGGGTGGACAAGGAATTAAATATAGCAGAACTTAATACAACAAATTTTGAAATTTTATTTCTTTCGTATTTTTTCGGAGTTTAACATTGGATAAATAGACAGTCTGAATTAATGTTAGTAATATTAATGAGCTCGTCAGCTCTAACAATATAGTGGACTTAGAAGTCCCAAAATCAGGTACAAAACTTGAGAGAAATCCCCCAACATCCCTCCCAATTGTGCAAGAGCCCCGAAGGACCATGGCCTTCCAAGCGACCGATGCTCATCCCAAAGGCCTGCAAATTACAACGTGTCGTGTGGTGAGCATGACGGAGCCTCTTGGCCGTTAATCTTGGCTTTCTAGACCGTGGCCGCCATCTCACCCTCAGATAGCTCCTCAATTGTAATCACGTAGGCTGAGTGGACCCCGAACCAACCCTCAGATGCAGGTAAATGTCCCTGACCTTGCCGGAAATCGAACCCGGGGCCTCCCGGTAAGAGGCAGCCACGTTACCCCTACAACGCGGAGCCGATTTAAGAGAATTACAACTGTTAATTTACACAGAAAAGAGGTGGATCACTTTTGACAGGTACAACATTTGATAAGAGCAAGATATGCTCCAGGAAAATACACTTCGTAAGAGTCTTCGCTTCATATATATCATAGTCCCGCCTCGCAGAGGCATCAATTTTCCAATGGCGCACCTAAGTTCTACCTGCCAACCTATCGGTTGTCCTCAATTAAGGTATTTACACAGTTGCCCCGATGTGGACTAATCTATTGCTCAACAGTTATAAGGTTCATTGTTTCCGGATGAACTAACACCAGAAAAACTTTAAACATAGAAATAAATGGACAGGGGCATAATTGCCCATACTAAGTGGCCTTAGTTTAAAAGGAAAAGATTCACATGACCGGTCATAAACAAATAGAAATAGTTAAATAATTAAAACCCTAAAGGGGTTATGTACCCAAAACACAGAGGCTAAGCCTATACTACAACGGGGTGACTAATGAGAAACATTAATGCCAAATAAGTATTAAGATATTTGGAGGTTTTGAAACTTTAGTCACCCCATAGCAAGATGAATGGGAACCAACCGAGGGTAATCAGCCTTTGTTCCCTTACATTACATATTACCCTGTAGAGGAAAGAACAGACTTCTCAGACTTGTCGAAAATTCTACATTTAAACCACCATATTTAGAGTTTACATTACGCTAAAGTGGTTGAAACCTTCCCCTCACACTATCTGCAGGATCTATCACATATATACATGAAAATTCTGCCATTACCTTGAGTCACTGGGCCTTCCTCACGCAGGGTGCGTCCCTTCCTCTTGGTTCACGTCAATTCACCCTCCTCACACTGGAGCAATTCAGACAATACGGCCGTAAACCCAAGGTTTGTCAACTGCGAAAATAAACATTCCTTTGTGAAATAATTAGATTTCATCCCGCTAGAGGAAGCAATTAAAACGATGATAGAGATATCTAACAGTTGAAGACCAAAGTATCTTGTAGTACACAAGTTCAAGGTTATTTACACAGATGGCCTTACACAAGACGCGCAGTTTAACTGGCCGGGAAAGGTGCACCCCCGTAATAATAATAATAATAATAATAATAATAATAATAATAATAATAATAATAATAATAATAATAATAAATTATACCGGGCGAGTTGGCCGTGCGCGTAGAGGCGCGCGGCTGTGAGCTTGCATCCGGGAGATAGTAGGTTCGAATCCCACTATCGGCAGCCCTGAAAATGGTTTCCCGTGGTTTCCCATTTTCACACCAGGCAAATGCTGGGGCTGTACCTTAATTAAGGCCACGGCCGTTTCCTTCCAACTCCTAGACCTTTCCTATCCCATCGTCGCCATAAGACCTATCTGTGTCGGCGCGACGTAAAGCCCCTAAAAAAAACTAAATAAATAAATTATAATTATAATAATAATAATAATAATAATAATAATAATAATAATAATAATGGTGGTCTGTTGTTACCCAATTCCACTTCAGGCTGCACTTTAATTAAGGGGACTTGGGACACATTTTTTTCGGTAAATGGATGAAATTGTCGGAATTTGAATTCTGGCATAAATAAATTATATTAACCTTGCTCTACATAATAAAAGTGGTTTTGTGCCGCTGTGACTATTTTTGACGTAGTTACGGCCGTTTTTAAGTGGCTCTGCACGGTCATTTGATTCTCCACCACGCCCCCTTTTCTCTGTACGCTCGGCTATCCGTGTCCCTTCTGTTACCATTAATTCCCTCTTTTCAGTAGCATTGAGATGACACAATTTTTGAATATTGGAATATATACTGCCATCTGTTGGCTATGTTATGAACTACTTCAATCTATAATTTAGTCAACATAAAACTTTATAGTTTAGAACATGTTTATAATTATATCCATTCTAGTGACATGTTTGACTTGAAAAATTCTATGTGTTTATAGAAGTAGTATTTTAATATGTTTGAGAGTTGTAACCAAATGCATATATTTAATAAGTTAGTGGAAAGCCTGACATCAGCCTATACACTTCCTTGTTTACTATTGGGTTTGTTTTGGTCAGTTTTGTGAATTGCAAGCAAGGTTGCAGGAAATTGTTAGTGAATATTATATCAAATCATGAGGAAGTAGATCCATCCAATGTAGGTAAACAAGTGCTTGACATTGCTGCATCATTTGACGGAACATGGCACAAGCGTGGCCATACATCTCTCTATGGCATTGGCATAGTGACTGACATTCTGAGTGGATTAGTTATAGATTACCATGTGTTATCTAAATTTTGTCACATGTGTGTTGTAACTGCTCATGAACTGGGTGAAGATTCTCCAGAACATAATGTATGGCTGGAAGGTCATAAAGCATGTGGGGAAATGCTCCAGAATTATGAGGGATCATCTGTAGCAGTGAAAGTATTTGCAGCTGATAATTTATGGATAAGATCAGTGGAAGAATGTGGCATGCGCTACACAACTGTGCTTTTTGATGGGGATGCCAAAACATTTCTCCACCTGTCAAATGATGCAGTATATTGACCAGATGTACAATTGAAAAAAGAAGAGTGCATTAACCATGTTGCAAAAAGGATGGGGACTGATTTGAGGAATTTGGTGAAAGAGTGGAAAGTAAAAGGAACTACACTTGGTGGAAGGGGGCCTGGAAGTTTGAAAGAAGCAACTATTGTGAAGCTCACAAATTATTATAGGCAGGCAATATGTCCAAATATTCCCTCAGTAGATAATATGAAATCTGCAATATATGCCTCACTATACCATTACTCCTCCAAAGATGAAGATCTAAGCATAAGAAATGCCTCTTAGGACCTGAATCATGGTGCTTCTACAACAAGAGTATCGCAACAGGACAAACCCCTCAAAACCCACAAAAAATGTCAGTTTAATTCACAACTGCAATGCTGCTGAAAATTGTGCCTGTATACCAAAGGCTGGCATCAACAGAACTTTTGTCTAGATGTTGTAGAGGGGCTACTCAAAATGCAATGAAAGTCTTAATGCATGTATATGGAAAAAGTGCCCAAAAGAGACCTATGTGTCCTCAAAAAGACTTGGAATACCTGTTTCTAATGCAGTTTCAGAATACAACATGTGATGCAGTGCAACACAAGAAATAAAAATTGCTGTAAGGAATTATAAACTTTCACCAGTATCCACCAAACTTGCCACACAGAGATGAAAGAAGAAAATTTGACAGTCAGCGGTCAGTCACCCAACATAAGAAAACAGCCAGGAAAAGACTGAAAATCCTCAAGGTGCACAGGGAGGAAGCCAAGAAGAAGAAGGAGGGTAGGAGGTATAATGCTAGTGAATTTTAAGAGATTTGGAAAGGCCATTATGAAAATTTGTAATGGTTTTAGAACTAAAATTCATTTAACTCAAAACACCATTTTTTGTAACCTGCAGTGTTCCATGCGGGTCAAATCTAAACCTATATTTACCAAAGTTGGTGTGTAGCTTCTATGTGACCTAACAAAGAAATTGTAGGATGGATTTTGCATTCTTTTTCAATATACTCATTTTATGAGGCAAAATGTACAGAAAATTAGTGGAAAATTACATGAAATAAAATTAAAAATTTGAAACAGGAGTTAATTGATCAACATAGGGTGAATCAAAAATTCCATCCTAGAGTTTTTTTATGTTATAAGGAAGAATCATTTCACAAGTTTTCAAACTCTCAGGTAAAAATCCATCCCGCAGGGAACTTTTTGAAAGTTGCCTGTTTTGCGAGTGTCATAAACACAAAGTACACCATATCTCATAAACTAATGAGGATATTCAGCTGAAATTAAGATATATTCTTTCCATAGTAGTCGTACATATTCCATAAAAATTTCATTATGATTGCTCACAAATTGTGGAAAATAAGAAAATGTGTCCCAAGTTCCCTTAAGAGCACAGTCACTACCTTCCCAGTTCTAGACCTGCCCTACCTGACTGTCATCGTAAGATTTCTTTGAGTCGGTGTGACGTAAAACAAATGGCAGAAAATAGAAACATATAGTGTCCATCACACTACCGTAGGCCTTAATTATGTGACTACTTATAAGTTACTAAAATTGCTTTCATTAAGTATCCTGAAAAGGTCCTACGGGCCTCTTAGAAGGGGTCGCCTCTCAGACCAAGGAGATTGGAGTTAGTGTAGAACATAAACGGTAATAATTTCGTATGGCTATTTCTAGCCGAGTGCAGCCCTTGTAAGGCAGACCCTCCGATGAGGCTGGGCGGCATCTGCCATGTATAGGTAACTGCGTGTTATTGTGGTGGAGGATAGTGTTATGTGTGGTGTGTGAGTTGCAGGGATGTTGGGAACAGCACAAAGACCCAGCCCTCGGGCCATTGGAATTAACCAATGAAGGTTAAAATCCCCGACCCGGACGGGAATCGAACCCGGGACCCTCTGAACCGAAGGCCAGTACGCTGACCATTCAGCCAGCGAGTCGGACAACACAAACGGTGAAGGTGAAGGGTTTATCGCCCATGGCTTATTCTGCGAACTGTCCTGGCAGCCGCCTTAGTGCAGGAGAATGGAAAACCACGGAAAACCATTCCCAGGATAGCCATCGGTTGGAACCTGCCCCTCTCCGTCTTCCAAATGCACAAGTGAAGAGCCACGGTAGAGCTTTGGCCACCCGTCCTCTGTTTGGTTGGTCAGTCGGAGTGCAGAACCTGTTGGTCAGGGTCCAGCAGAGGCCACTTGTAGGCCCAAGCCCACTCCGTATGTGTGAGACACCTTCATGTGAGTCGGCAATGTGCATGAGTTGAAATGAATAAATGAAATAGAAAAAAAGTTTAATTCTTTCACTCCCACTCCCGAGTTAACTCGGGAACCTGTGTGTCTTCTGCTGTCCCAACCACGAGTTAACTCATATTTCAAATTTCACGCTCTCTCCCAGTGCCGCGTTTAGTCGCTTCTTTTTTGATAGCGGCCTTTAGTCGAGCAAGTTGGCTGCATCCACTATTAAACAAAGTGAATGATTCTGTGGAAATTTATAGTAGGAGTGATTTATCTGGCGGTGAGGATGAGGAGGAGGAGGAGGAGGAAGAAGCGAACAATCAGCCTGCTCATATGGTGTGCACCCGTGCATGGAAATTTATAACATAGTCGTGAAATTTCGGTGATAATTTAAGAGATAATGTTTTAATATCATATTCGTCCTAAAACCTTATAAATAGTTATAAATATCAGCCTATTTCATCTAGAGTCAAAATATCCAAAATAACCTGGGATGGAAGATACATAAACAGGGAAGATACCTGGGAGTGAAAAGGTTAAAAAATTGGATCTCGTCGTATATCGACGTCTGATACTTCAATGTCGTAGCAGTCCATCGTATGCGAACAGCCGTCAACATTAGAGGTGGTGCCGCCATCGCCGCCAGCTTCCATCTCTTGCACACTTTTAGTAGGCCCTGACTCGGGTGACGATCTGAGTTCCTATACTTCCGACACCTTCTGGAACGTCCCGAGGATAACATTCTGGTCTCCATAGTTTCATAATTCGATTTTTTTTTATCCTGCAACTTCTTTCCCTAAGCATTCCCTTTCCTAATTTGGGCATATGTAGACATTTTTCCTGAAATGAAAGAATTGATCAATATTTCACAACGTAAATATTTCAATATGAAGTCAATTTGTTTCATGATTTTATCCGTTGCATACTTTAAAATGAATCAATTCGCGAACTCCTCGCACGATTTAAAGTCGAACTACAGAACTTCTACGCTTGTGACGAAACGTGTTAATATACACATTTTGGCGGGCATCTTTCAAGACGGCCATATATTTCACTCTTTCAATCTAGTTTGATTATATATAATATCCATATCTGAGAACGTCTCAACACCTGAAATTGGCACCAGATATAGGTTGTCATCTAAAATTTACAGGAAACAGTGAACACCTCATGACAACAATTTATTTACACACATTCGCCATCAAATAATCACCACTGATCTGCACTTAGGGCAGTCGTCACGTGGAAGATTCCCTAACAGGTGTTTACGTAGATCGAATATCTTCCTTGGTAAATTATTCCAAACCATACTTCTCTTCCTATAAACGATTTTTTCTTAATTTTTCCTTTTGATTTCTAACTCAATCTTCACACTGTGATCTCTTCTACATTTGAAAACACCGCTCAACCTTGTTGGTCTACTAACATCATTTCACGCTATTTCTCCACTGATAGATCGGAACTTACCGCTTAGTTCATCAGCCTGTCTCCTTATTTGCAAGTCTTCCTAGCCCAAAATTTGCATAATCTTCGTAACACTACTCTTTTGTCGGATATCCTCCAGAAAAATGGAATATTCCTGTTCTCGAATCAAGTAATTCTGGTGATGGTTTCGTACACTGGAAACATATTTTAATTGTGGCCATAGCAGCAACTTACTTGCCCTGTACTATATGAATAGATCTCTAAACTTTATTTGCAATACCGTTTAAATGTTTACAGCTATGAAATTCTTTCCTAGGTACTTACAGTGATCCCCATGAGGTATTTTAACCCATTAACACACTAATTAAAACAGAGAGAGCTTTTCCGCTTGGTGAAATTCATAACCTGACTTTTCACCCCCGTTTACTCTCATACCATTGTCTGCTCTCCTCTCATAACACCGTCGAGGTATCTTTTGCAGTCGCTCACAAACCTGTAAAGTAAACAGTGTATAACATAGTTCGAAAAAAACATGTTCTTTCAGGGAAGTGAATGAATTATCCCCAAATTATTCCCATTAATCTGACGTATGCAACGAATCTGCCTCCATCCATTAGCAGCAGGTAGAATACTTACTGATCTGATTAGGGAGTAACATGTAACTCATTTTGATCATGAGTACTTCGTTGTTGATGTATGATAGAGGTATTCACCGACAGGTTTGGTACTTTCTCCACGGAATACCTGCCATTTAATGAGGTGAATTTTTAATTTTATTACAGAAAGCAATATTAATAACACCTAGTGTAACACTGAACTAAGTTCTACTGCCTGTCACTTAAACAGTGCCATATCCAAGAAATAATGGGTGCCCAAATTATTTTTTTTTTAGTTTCGAAAGGGATTTTTATTCAAAAACGGTTTAAAGTGTTAACATATCATATATACGGAGACACTTAGATAAGTGTCACGGATAATCAGATAAAACCCGTCTTAATATGAGGCCGCTGTGCGTTGAAGATATCAAGTCTCCAAACTCTATAATCTTACATATCAGCAATCCAACACCCATGTACACTGACTGAGCAAATGTCATGGGATAGCGGAGCACTGATGCGCAGGCGTGTTGTCTGCGCACCACACGCCCCCCGTGCCAGCGGCAGTTGTATAGGAGACCTTGTGCGCAGTGCCTGTGCATGTGGCAGGTGTAACATGGAACGTCGTCGTGAGCTGACACCGTTCGAACGGGGTATGGTGGTCGGCCCCGACGGATGGGAAGTGCGATTTCGGAAGTGGTGCGGGAATTTGGCTTCACAACCGTGTCCAGGGTGTATCGTGAATGGTTGAATGCGGGTGTCACCGTCCACAACAGACGAACGACCGGCCGTCCAGCCACCCTCGATTACCGTGACCGGCGACATCTGAGACGGATTATCAATAGTGACAGACGGGCAACCGTGCAACAAATCATGGCTTAATTCAACACAGGCCGTGCTAGACACGTCTCCCAGTGGACAATCCGTAGGAAAATGGGTTCTATGGGGTATGGGAGCCGGCGCCGCATACGGGTGCCGCTATTAACCCAACGTCATCGGGCACAGCGACGCGCATTTGTCGCCAGTCACCAGGGGTGGACACTGGAACAATGGCGTAAAGTGATATGGTCGGATGATTCACTATTTCAACTGCACCATGCCGATGGGAGGCACCGTGTATGGCGCAGACCACATGAAGCGATGGATTCCGCCTGCCTCGAAGGTGTGGTCCAGGGCGCTGGTGTCTCTGTTATGGTCTGAGGTGCACTTTCCTGGTATGGAATGGGCCCCCTACTTGTTCTGGAAGAGACTTTGAATGGTACGCGGTATGTTGAGCTTCTCGGAAACCATCTCCACCCATTTTTGGCCTTCCATCGCCCAGACAGTTCTGCGCTGTTTTAAGATGATAACGCGCCGCCACATCGCTCCCACGTCGCCCGGGAATGGTTCCAGGAACATGCAGCGGAGGTCCAACGACTGACATGGCCACCCACGAGCCCCGATACGAACCCTAACTAGCATATCTGGGATGTCCTGGGACGCAGGCTCCGTGCCATGGATCCTGCACCCACGAACAGACCAGCATTGGCGGCCGTTCTGCAAACGATTTGGTGTCAGCTGCGTCCAGAAGACTACCAAGGACTTGTCGACTCACTTGCACGGCATCTCGCTGCAGTTCGCAGGGCCAGAGGAGGCCCCACACGCTATTAGGTGACTATCCCATGACATTTGGTAAGTCAGTGTACATCAACTCTCATTTCTTGTGCTACGCGTCGAAAAATTTTAATCAGAAGGTCACATTGCAATTTTGACAATATGTTCTAGGTTTTCCTTTACCTCCTTACTCATTTTCAAAGGAAAATCACTTGTTCGAATCTTCCTTACAGTACACTTTACACTATATCTCGGAATCGGAGATGAAGCAGGAGGTTTCTGTTAGCGATAGTGGTGCTGAAAGTTGTTAAAAGTTGTCGGTGAAGAATAAGTGACTCCTAAGATTGTCCACACAGACAGTCATGGTCAGAACAATACTGAATCCTAGTAACATATCCCGTCTTTCACTCTCTGTCTTATTCTTTTCATAATACAGACTGAAAGTGAAACAGTAACCGATAGATCCACGCTGGACCCATAAATTGTATCCGAATATAACAAGCTTGCTTTTGATGAACCGTTTCAAGTGATTTTGTCCGTTGTATTTTACTATAAATTCATCTACCTGTGGACATTCTACAAACACTCTGAACTGTTGAAATGTTGCATTCGTAATCTCGATCAGTGGGGGTATCTTGAAGATCTTGTCACTGTTGTTTTCGTTCATAAGATCATTATTGCAAAAATGAAAGAGCTGCTTCAACTTCAGTTTTTCCTGTCATTACTTCCTTGACAATTTCTACACTTAAGGTTCATATTCAGATTAATAAACTTTTTCTGAAAGTAATCCGTGGTATCCAGTAAAAATAAGGAACCCTACAAAACCCCTTAGTTCATGAGGGCTGAGAGTAAAATCAGGGATATTCTTTGCACTTACAGAAGGCCTGTATCGAACAGTTTCCCTTGCAATGTGTCCAAGTACCTCATTTTAAAAGATTTCCTTCGGAGAGAGGGTGATTCCAGTTCCTACTTCATTCTTTCCCGTTTTACCTCGGCATCATTTCTCTTATCTGGCAGTTTTTTTATATTGTGCACTTTCTTTCTTCCAGTCTGCTTTCTCCCAAATGCAAGCTTACAGTTACCCGACGCTCACCGCACGGCCATCTCGGACGATCTAACTCTTTCCTTCCTTTCTTTGTGTCGTCAGCCAAATGAAAGAGGCCACATGAACAGCAATTCTGGTGAGGCTTACTTTGATTTGTACTGTAGCCCTGTAGCTGATTATGCTACGCGTAATATATTACGAGGAAGAAGAAAAAGAAAGGAACTTAACCTTGTGCTATGAACATTTATATGTTATCTCCAAGCCAAATATGAATATCTGTACATAATTATTTGAATGTCTATTATGAAACGTCTATTATTTTGTTCTCTTTGACCTGAATTTTTATTATATTCGAATTGTCAACAAAAATCAAACCAAAGAAGGAGTAGTAGTTGTGTAGGTTTGACCTCATGATGTTTTCATGTTGAAATTCTATCATTATTTTCATGACAACATTTATTTCACTTCTATCTACTTTAAATTTTGTAATTCGTTTAAATTCCTGGAACGTAATTATTTATATTTTAACTATTTTTCAATTTTGTCAATTCTACTTCTGTTTTTAATTTGTTCTGTACTGCTACTACAATTGAAGGGTGGCTAATATTTCTGTGATAAAACGTTTTAGGATGTGTGTATCTGTACTTGAGTAGGGAATTAGCAAGCAGGTAGGTGTAGCAAATACCAAAGATGCTACATCATAATTTACCCAATTTAAATGAGAGAACGCGGAAAATATTTCAGTGTCTTCCGATTGTAAGGATGGCCAGGGAGCATTATACATGGTACATGTACTGCGCACCTTAAGATGTATTCAGCTATGCTAAATGAATGTGAGATTATGGATATGAAAATTCACGCCCCTGTTATTCAGATTCCAAGTGAAACTGATGCGTCTGTTATTCCGATTGCACGTGAAACTCAATGTCTCACGACGATGATCGGGATATGAACAGTCCCGTAAAACTACAAGCTTGTGTGCGGAAATCTTGGTATGTATGGGAAGATGTGTACAAATACAAGCCAATGTCAACTGAAGTTTTGGGCATATTGGTATAAAGAGTTATATCCCAATTCATTCAGTATAAGTTGTTCCTCACTCAATGTGTGTAGTACGCTTGAGATCAAACTGCTGCAGTAAATTGTTAGTGGATCATAAAGAATACAGTTTGTTTTCAGGTAGTTCTAGCTGTATTACAAGTAAAATACAAGTTCACTGTTTGGTCCATTGGTGCGGACAGAGAGGATTTATTCTGTGTACATCCATTGCATTATTCATCGCGGCTGGATCATGTTTGGAGTCACAACCACAAGGTAAATCGCTACTCCATCACACTACTGTAAGAAAACAAGGAAGTCAACTCACGACAAGGGGATAGATTTAAGTCTTCTAAGTATGCTCACAGGCAACACGAAGCAAGGTTTTCACGGATAAATTTTAATACTTGCAACCTTCCACCAAAAATGTTACAAAAATAATCTAAATATGATCTTCATATCTAAATCAAATACAAAGTATAATTTACCTGAAATACAGCCTCAATACAGAAGTAGATATGACTGGGTGAAGAAAAGATACTAGGTAAAAACAGTAAGCTCTCTGTGTACACTAAGTACACATACATACTAGAACCACGAATATGGACATCATCGTAAGACGAAAGGATCGTGAATAGCATTCCTCAAGTATGCATTGTTTATTATTATTAACATGTATGTGTTTATCACAGTTCAGCTTAAGCCACGAAGGAGAGCGGACGCATGAGTAGAGAGCTCGGGAGTGGGAGTAAGGAGTGAGTGCTGAGTGCAGGAAGCTTGTGAGGAGTTTGACAACAATGATTGGAGTAGACCAATACAGGGCGGCTATTGGAGGATGGCAGAGGAGAATCAAGAAAGAAGAAGTAAAATCAGGTGGGTGTAAAGTGGATTTGGTAATCAAAGGAGAAGTAGTGTTAACAGCGGCGGTGGTTATAATGTTGCTACTGATTGGAGGTGTAGAGCCGAACCCAGGCCCGACATCTAGTGGAAATGAGGGATGGGAAGACATAGAAGAATTCAAAAAATGGGTAAAAGAGACGGTGGTAGAAGTGTGCCCCTTTGAGCAAATTAAGAATATGATCCAAGAACAAACAAGGGAGTTTGGAAAAATGAAGTTATGGCTGCGAGAAATGACGGACGATATAACATCACAAGTGAGAAAGAACGACGAGGAAGTGGCAATATTAAGAGAAAGAATAGGACGACTGGAAGAGGAGACGTTGAAATTGAAAGCGGAAGTGAATGCCAATACATTGAATCGCAGGAAGAAGTGCTTATTTATTTATGGGGTGCCTGAGGAGGTGAGAGAAGACAAAGTACGTACAATTTACAAAGTAGTCGACTTAATACAGGGGAAATTGAAACTTAACTTTAGCGAAGTGGACATAGATGACGTACAGAGAGTGGGAAGAACTAGGGGCAACAGGCCTATCAAAGTAGAACTGTTTTCTACGTTGATGGCTGATGCTGTGATAGGCAATGCGAGTAACATGCAGAGAGAAAAAATATGGATCAAGAGAGACGTGGGATGGGAGGCTATTAGGAATGAGAAAATACTCAGAAAACACAAGATACGTGCGATAAATCAAGGACTGAGAGCTACTATTAAAGGACAAGAGCTAGTGATATCAGGCAGAAATTGGAAGAGGAACTGGTCTGTGAATAGACTGCTAGACTTAGAAATGAAGATTAAAACAGACGAAGAAAAAATGAGCAGTGCAACGGGAGGTGGGGAAGTGACGAGAGATAACAGTAACAGTGTAATGTGTGAAGAGGGTCAGAGAGAGGCGCCAAGTGAAAATATAACCATTAACAGTGAAGAAGTTCAGGAAGAGGCGACAAGTGAAAGGGTGACCATAAGCAGTGAAGAAGAAAGGCAGGGGAGTGAAAGCAGTGAAGTAAGAGAAGTGACGGGTAAAAAGGTGACGTCAGAGGCAACCGGAGGATGTCTCAATAGGAGTTGGGAAAGAGGCAAGGGCAGAAGATTAACGGAGATGATGGGAGCTGAAGGTGGAGGCAAAAGAACACAACAGAGTGAAGATGGTGATGAAGTGGCGGCTAAAAGAGGTGGCAGAGAAACAGGAAGGTATAGAAAACTGACAGACATGTGGGATTCAGGTAGAAATGAGAAGGGTGTAGTCACTAGAAGTAAAAAGAACAATAGTATAGGGAGTAGTGGAAATAAAGATTATTAGATGTAAGAATGTAGTGTTGACGAATGAGTGTTTGGTATTTGTAGGTGAAGAGGAAGTGATAAGGTATGGAGAAGTGGTGGTGCACTCATGAGTAAGTTGTATTTAATGTGATGGTATATAAGTGGGTGGTATTTGTAGATGTTGAAATGTGGTGTTGGAAAAGTATGAAGATGTAGTAATGTAATTTGGCTATTTGTAAATTTTGGTTTGGTGGAAGATGGAGTTTTCGGTAGGTAATTAAGTGTGTTTATGGTTTGTTATGATGGGTAATAGGATGAGTATGAGTGTATGGTAAATTGATTATGGTAGATGAGTGTGTGCTAGAGATGAAAGGTGGTGTTGGAAATAGAAGTGGTATATGTTGAAATGTGGTATTGGAAAGGTATGAGAAGTAGTGGTGCACTCGTGAGTAAGTTGTAAATGAAGGTGGTTTGGTATTCAATGTGATATGAAATTTGGAGATGGAGAAGTGGTGGTACTTTTCAATGGCAGATTTTAAGTGTAGAGAGGGACGAGAACTGAGAAGTGGTGTTTAAGTGTTGAGAGGGATGTGAATAAAGAATTGGTGTTTGTTTGTAAACTTTGGTTTGGTGGGAGATGGAGAAAGGGTGGTATATGTAATGGCAGAATTTAAGTGTTGAGAGGGATGAGAATTGAGAATTGGTGTTTGTTTGTAAACTTTGGCTTGGTGGACGTGATGACAAATTTCAGGTGGAGTATGGCTTGGTATTTAAATTGATTAAGCATGGCTGACAAGGATAAAGTTGCAACGTGAGCATACGTGAGCATGAATACGCAATGGCAGAATGTAACGTAAGTCTGGACTCAGCAACCTAGAGTGGGTCAAGTAAAATAAGGTAGGAGGAATGGAATGTGCAAGGGTTTGCGTGTCTAGTTAAGAGAGGCATGAAGGTCTTTGACATTCATAATACTGCTGATTTTATTTCAACTTTATTATGTCCTTTTATTATGTTTATTTAAACTACACATTATGGGAAGACAACAGGAATATTCAGCAAAGACGTTGGACGTGGCATGAAAGGGCCGAGGATGACTACCGTGGTGACCCTCACTTTGGGGGTTACGTTTCCGGAGTATCTGAGGAATTTCATGGCATGTCCATGGAGTACGTTTGATTTTTTCTTTCTTATTAATATTGTTTTCTTTGCTCATTGATGTTCTCTGCTTGTTTTATTTTTCTTTTCTCTTTTCTGTACAGTATGTAGAGTTTGAAAGAGTGAATTTTGGCATGGGCTGAACATGTTATTTTTCTCATTTAAAGGATCAAATGGGTATTATTACTGTCGATCTCCACCGTTTAATGGTCAAAACTAAACCTTTCCTAACATCCCTTACATCAGCTAGCCACAAAGGAGCCGGGAATTGGTCAGAGGAGCGCAGGAAAGAATTCAGCGAGAAAATGAAGGAATACTGGGCCAACAGGAAGGCTCAAGAGGCCACTAAGAACACAATCCAGTATGCTAAAAGGGGCAGACGAAGACAAAAACACAGCTAGAACACAAGCACCGTGGTCCACAGATGGCCTAAACGCAAAGAAAAAAAAATAAAGAAAAAATGTATGTGTTTATAAAACTAGGCTGACATTTTTACATCAATTTTGAAAGAACGGCTGAACCGATGGACGTCGTAAAGCATTCTGACGAAAGCTCTTGGCCTATAGATTTGCAGGGTGTCTTTAAAAGCATACAATTTCTTGCCGTTTATTTTTAAATTATAAAAGAAAATCTAGCATTCTGATTGGCTAATGCGTTCGCGCACTGGCGAGCCCAAGCCCACCTGAACCGTGAGAGCGCTGAACAGCAGGCACGATAGGGGAGGTGGAAGGGGAGTAAGCACGCATGCGCAGTCAGTGTTCTACTGGTCAGCTGGTACTTCCTGGACAGGAAAAACCACTCATTCGCTGCCCAGCTGTTGAACAGTAGGGATGGGCTGCGAACGGAGTCGCGAAGAGTCGAGACAGCTACCTCTGGAACCGACACTCTCGACTCCAGTGTCGACTCCACTGATGCACTAACGCCATCTAACAACTATTCTCGGAACTGCTTGGGATTATAGTTCCCCGTTCCTCCCTTGGTATCTTGTGATACGATGAATACAAGATGATTATTAGCCAGCAAACATTAAATATTGTTTCGGGATTTTATCATCGTTAGTGTTAATGTTGTAGGTCTATTTTGGCGACGATGATAATGATGACGAGAATAGTAGTGGTAATAATACTCTGACAGTGTACGTTTAGATAATCGCCAATATTGAATTGAGCGAGTTCAGCTTCGCGGTGTAAGGGGCAACGCGTCCGCCTGTCACGCGGTAATCCCGGGTTCGATTCTCGGCCGGGTTAGATTTTTAATTGTAAATGATTGATACCCCTGGCCTAGGGCATAAAACACACACACAAAAAGAAGCGAATGCTTACAGTATGGTTTTACGACAAATATGTTACCGTACATTGTGCGTCATAATAGCTGCCTCCGCAGTCTAGGGAAGCCCCGGCATCGATTCCGGCCA
Source organism: Anabrus simplex (assembly GCF_040414725.1). Classification (NCBI taxonomy): domain Eukaryota; kingdom Metazoa; phylum Arthropoda; class Insecta; order Orthoptera; family Tettigoniidae; genus Anabrus; species Anabrus simplex. The sequence continues at coordinate 299,870,165 of NC_090267.1, forward strand.
GGTCAGGGATTTTTACCTGTATCTCAGGTTTCGTGGTAACGGTGAGATAGGGACCGGGTCTAGAAAGCCAAACATAACGGTCGAGAGGATTCGTCGTGCTGAACATACGTCATATCGTAATCTACTGGCCTTCGAGCTGGGCAGAGGTCACCTGGTAGGCCAATGCCTACCAGGGCTGTCGCGAAAAGGGCCTTTTGTGTATACTACTACTACTAATAATAATAATATATTCTGACAAAATAATCTTCAATAATCGCCAACGTGAACTTAAAATACATAATACAAACAACTTTCATGTACTAATGGAAATATATATATTTAGGGGGCTTTACGTCGCACCGACACAGATAGGTCTTATGGCGACGATGGGATAGGAAAGGCCTAGGAGTTGGAAGGAAGCGGCCGTGGCCTTAATTTAATGGAATATTACAACACATGTTTGTCCGCCTCTGTGGTGTAGTGGTTAGCGTGATTAGCTGCCACCCCTGGAGGCCCGGGTTCGATTCCCGGGTCTGCCACGAAATTTGAAAAGTGGTACAAGGGCTGGACGGGGTCCACTCAGCCTCGGGAGGTCAACTGAGTAGAGGTGGGTTCGATTCCCACCTCAGCCATCCTGGAAGTGGTTTTCCGTGGTTTCCCACTTCTCCTCCAGGCGAATGCCGGGATGGTACCTAACGTAAGGCCACAGCCGCTTCCTTCGCTCTTCCTTGCCTATCCCTTCCAATCTTCCCATCCCTCCACAAGGCCCCTGTTCAGCATAGCAGGTGAGGCCGCCTGGGCGAGGCACTGGTCATTCTCCCCAGTTGTATCCCCCGACCAAGAGTCTGAAGCTCCAGGACACTGCCCTTGAGGCAGTAGAGGTGGGATCTCTCGCTGAGTCCGAGGGAAAAACCGAACCTGGAGGGTAAACAGATAATGATGATGATGATGACAACACATGTTTCAACAATTGTTTTTTTATAATATTAATAATGTATTATGACAGAATCGTAAGTAATCCCCAATATGAAATTCAGCCATCCTCGAAGTGGTTTTCCGTGGTTTCCCACTTCACCTCCAGGCGAATGCCGGGATGGTACCTAACTTAAGGCCACGGCCGCTTCCTTCCCTCATCCTTGCCTATCCCTTCCAATCTTCCCATCCCCCCTCCAAGGCCCCTGTTCACCATAGCAGGTGAGGCCGCCTGGGCGAGGTACTGGTCATACTCCCCAGTTGTATCCCCCGACCAAGAGTCTGAAGCTCCAGGACACTGTCCTTGAGGCGGTAGAGGTGGGATCCCTCGCTGAGTCCGAGGGAAAAGCCGAACCTGGAGGATAAACAGATGATGATGATGATGATGATGATGAAATTCAGTTTACATAATAACAAAACGTATGACAACAATTTCTTATTACTTAATGCTTATAATAATAATAATAATAATAATAATAATAATAATAATAATGCACCAAGACTTGACGTGGTCCTTGAATTATAATGAAAACCAACAACCTGTTTTCCAGTCAGTGAATGAAGCCCCCATCCTGTCGCACTCCACTGGGGCAATGATGAATGACTCTCAGATGAAATGAAATTATATTGGAGAGTGTTGCTAGAATAAAAGATGACAGGGAAAACCGTAGTACCTGGAGAAAAACAAATCTCACGTGGAGTGACCGGGATTTGAACCACAGAATCCAGCGGTGCGAGGCCAACGCGCTGCCGCCTGAGCCACGGAGGCTTTTAATGGTTTAATCTATGTTCGAATTATGTTAGAGGATTTACCCATATTAGATTTGTTTTCATCGTTCATGTGCAATTCATAATGATTTACCATCGATATCTGTTTATCAATTTCCTGATCACGACAAACAAAGACGTGAAATTAAATGTCCTTGGTCTGCTATGCCGATACTTTCTGACCTGACACATGTAATTTTATTTCAACTACACCATTATGCTCGTCGTCTTCGTTAACAGTATCGTACTTCACTCTACAGTACTCTTAAAAAAAACAATGGGCAAATCAGCAGCAACATGTATGATTTTTCATGTTATTTTCCGCGCCTCGACACGCAAGCGGCCCCGCAGTGAGAGTCAAGTTCGCTTGGAGTCGTGAGGCTTCTTGCGAAGCGACCATGCGGCCCCGCAGTGAGCATCAGTTTAACTTGGAGTCGAGAGGCTTCATGCGAACCGAGACCGGTGTTCGGAGTCGATGGAGTCGACGCTCTCGATTCCAGGCTTCAGTCGCGCCCATCCCTATTGAACAGTGTACATTACATTCAACATTCCTCTAAATTCAAATGCGAATTCGGTGTCTGGTTTATAATTAATTTCCAAAGCCGCTGGCGATATTCGATTAGCACGGCTCAATACGGGATAAAGGGCCAATGGGAAATATTCATTCATGAATGTGTGTGAATACTCTTCTAAAATATGTCATAGAAAATTATTATTCTTGGGAGAGATTTCATAAAGATTTTGTCTGTTTTTCCACATGCTTATCGCCAAACAATTATTTACTTTTAAAATTAAACCCCATGGTGTAAGAGCCTCGAAGGGCCATGGCCTACCAAGCGACCACTGCTCAGCCCGCAAGCCTGCAGGTTAGGAGGTGCTGTGTGGTCAGCACGACGAAACCTCTTGGTCGTTATTCTTGGTTTTCTAGACCGTATCTATTTATAATCGTAATAAATAATCTCCTTTGGACATTTTCAAAATACACTACCTACATAAAAATATGCGGGCAAAACTACAAATGAAATGGAATTCGGTTATATTTTGCACAAAATCGGTAACGGTGACTGCCCCTCTGTAGATGGTGACGCATCAAATGTTACTGGACTTCCAGACCAGCCAGTATTTTAGCACATGATGATATCGTAATTGAAATTAATAGCAAAACGAACGGTCACTTCCATTCCTAATTAATAAATTAATGAATTTGAAAGTAATTGGGCTGATACCCCGTAATTAAAAACCATACACTAGCGTCAGAAGATTAATATTGAAGATGAAAAATGAAATGTCGTGTGGCTTTTAGTGCCGGGATATCCCAGGACGGGTTCGGCTCGCCAGATGCAGGTTTTTGATTTGACTCCCGTAGGCAACCTGCGCGTCGTGATGAGGATGAAATGATGATGAAGACAACACATACACCCAGCCCCCGTGCCATTGGAATTAACCAATTAAGGTTAAAATCCCCGACCCGGCCGGGAATCGAACCCGGGACCCTCTGAACCGAAGGCCAGTACGCTGACCGTTCAGCCAACGAGTCGGACATATTGAAGATGAAAACTAGCTACTTCAAATTCCTACATAAATCTTCAATTTCTCGGAAGTAATGGTTTGCCTCCACATATTCTAAAACTTGGAGCCATACTTATTTTCCTTAGAAATCTGAACGTTCCCGAATGACTCCAAAACGGAACCAGATTAGGGCCTAACTGTAAGAATCATGTACCAAAAGTGTTTAGATTTGGATATAAAAAGTGAAGGTAAAGCTGGACAGAGAGCTCTTGTCCCTCGAATTAACTTAACAATATCCGATAAAACACTTCCATTTTCTTTCAAGAGATATCAATTTCCAATTCGCTTGGCGCTGTGAATCGCGGTCAATAAACCTCAAGGGACGGGAAGGTCTCTGTCTGCCTCAACCAGTTTTCAGCCATAGCCAGTCAATCGTTCCACTGTGAAGAGAGTGATAATTTAAAGTAGCAATAGTGCCTAAAAGTACGAGGTTTGAGGTACAAAAATGCACTGAGCAAGTGGCAGCGTGGTTTGGGTCACGTAGCTATCAGCTTGCATTCGGGAGATAGTAGATTCGAACCCCACTGTCGGCATCCCGGAAGATGGTTTTCCGTTGTTTTCTATTTTCACATCAGGCAAATACCGGGCTGTAGCTTAATTAAGGCAACGGTCACTTCTTTCCAACTTTTAGCCATTTCCTATCCCATCGTCGTCGTAAGACTTATACGTGTCCGTGAGACGTAAAGAAAACTACAATGTCGTGTATGTATGTTGGGTATTCAGCCCGAAGGCTGGTTTGTTCCTCCACAGTTCCACCAACAGCTGCCATAGATAGCCTAGGTTTCAATGAAGTATACTAGGGAAATGAGGAGTGAGGTAGTTTCACGTTGCTTTCACACTGAGCCAGAAGTTGCTATTACATATCAGTCTGCCAAGCCCACTGAAATGCATGCACCAACCGACACTATGAGCGATGTTTTCACACCATTCATAACAAGGACTGGCTGCATAAGCAATGGTATTACTAGAATCGCCCATACCTCGGTCACTTTCATACTGTCAAAGCCAAGGATCAGACTGAAATGAAATGGCGTATGACTTTTAGTGCCGGGAGATCCCAGGACGGGTTCGGCTCGCCAGGTGCATGTCTTTAGATTTGACTCCCGTAGGCGACCTGTGCGTCGTGATGAGGGTGAAATTATGATGAAGACAACCAATGATGGTTACAATTCCCGACCCTGTGGGGAATCGAACCCGGGACCCCTGTGACCAGAGGCCAGCACGCTAACCATTTAGCTATGCAGCCGGACAAGAATCAGACTGAGACAGGTCAATGAAAGTAACAAATTTATTCTAGCCCACATCAAAAGACATAGTGCACTGTAAACACTACATCTCGCCAGCAAACGCATAAGGAATGTCGTATATAGAGAAATAATTCAATAAATATTTACCCCACACCATTGGCAGGTTTAAGCTAATTATTATTATTATTATTATTATTATTATTATTATTATTATTATTATTATTATTATTATTATTATTAAAGAACAGAATTACCATGTTTAGAACTTTAGTATCGACTGTATATGAGAATGTTTTGTATAACGTGGGAGATAATCAATTAAATAGTAATCTGTTATTATCTAGGAGATCCCTAACACAGGCAGTAAAGGCGTCTTCGACTCACTCGGAAGGCGTTGGGTACGATTTCGGGTCAGGAAGTCGAAAATATTAGAATTAAGAGGCACATGGCCGTGGGGCTCACTCATCCTACACCAGAAATGAGTAGGTACTGGGTTATTTCCTGATGGCAAAGACAAGTCGTACAGCTAACTACTTCATTCCTCATAGAGATGAATAGTGGACAATTTTAATTTTCATTCCTCCAAAAATCTTCATGGCCAGTACGGGTACGTCTTCGTTTTCCGCTGGTATTCTGTACGAGCACTTAAAGTGTTGCATGCACTTACGGTAAGTTCAAAATTTTACTGCTTGTATGATTGTTTTATCGATGTGATAAGACATCGTGGTAATTAGTATGTTTACCCTTAGTCGTCCATTGTGTTGTTGTTTGTGTGTGTGAGAGAGAGAGATGGAGAGAGAAATGTGTGCATTTACAGTCGGCTGCAATAAACCTAGGAAGATTTATTTTCACGCAAATATTTTAGAAAAATAAATTACAACAGTTTTCCTTAATGTTGCAAAATGATGTTATCTATCTCATGGCTTTTAGTGTCGGGAGAGCCCGAGAAACTTTTCGTGACTTGCGCGTCTGGATGTGGGATGATGATGATCATAATAGGGTAGAGAGAAGCCTGCTCTTTTCGAATAACGCCAAGGGGTCTGCTCAGGCATAACGTATCCATCCGACGGATGAATTACCATAAACAACGTGATATGCCCTCTTTCCACATGAACATTGCGGGGAGGTTTGGAACCTCATTCAGGCTTTTGGCACGCTGTCTAGTGATTAAATATTCCATACCACCTCTTCTCTTATCCTTCCGGGCAACATTCTGATGTTGAAATATTTTTTCCACCAACAGGATTCGAACGGACCAGCCACCGTGTCAGACAATATAGCCTTGATGCCTTCACGGTCATAGACACCGGGCGGGATAATATTGTGAAAAGAAGAAAAGACATATTTATACATCACGCTTGCGATATAACCCATTTCTAACTTCAACTTCACACAACAAGCATAACTACTTCAATTCCATTTTTTTTCTTAGATTTACCATTATAATTCAATGAAATAAAAGATAAAGGACTGACTAATCCCTTCCAGGAACTGACGGAACGGGGCTTCCAGAGGGCTGACAGCCTCATGAGCGTGTACCAGTGTCCTATTTTACCATAGTGTTTTAATCCTTTTTAAAATTATTTGAAAGTCGTAACTAGGAAATGTGTTTCTGACCGTAAACGCTAAGATAATTCGGAACAACAGGCAGTTGTGGCAAGGAATATATTTGTTATATGTAATAAACGTAATATTAATTATATGTAAATAGAAATCTTAATACTCTGTAGTTTGTATAATGTAGTACATATGAGATGGTTTGGCATAACAGCAGGCTTCATAGCCTGAGCCATGCCATATAAAATAAGTCAATAAATAAATAAATAAATAAATAAATAAATAATTAAATAAATAAATAAATAAATAAATAAATAAATAAATAAATAAATAAATAAATAAATAAGTAAAATAAATAATATTGTATTTTATTTAGTTCAACAGACTGCCACCTGTATAATATCCTAGCACTTATTCCATATTTATAGCAGTACATATTCAGTTGTATTCAAATATACTTTAGATTAAGTATCGTATCCTATCGTACTATACTTTTGATGGCAACGTGTCAGTTTTACTTTTAAAGTTTCTACGGAAAATGTTACATCAACAAAGTGATCTATCCTTCCTAACATGAGTAGCAGAGTCCTGAAAATATTATTTTAATTTAGGGAGTTTCTAACTTACATCACATTTGTATAGTTTAGGTTTTCTAGGTTTTCAAGCTGCGAATGTAACCGCTCTAACGTACCGAAAGGAAGCACGAGCGCGGACACTCGTCTCCCTTTTATCACTTTAAATTTGGTGAACTTTTTTCTAAATTTAATTTCTTCTTTCATCTTTCTGTCTATAATATTACCATGTCAGTCACGGGGTAGTATGGCTCATCCTCTCTACTGGGTTTTTGGCCCATTAGGTTTTATTATGGCAATATCATGGGATCGCAAGAGAGTATTCTACATCCCCTTCTACTTCTATCAGTATTTAACTCTCTCTTGGCCAATTTTGTAGATTGGGCTTTAGCTTCTGTATTATTTCACATCCTTTCGATTTTCATTTTTACTTTTGTTGGCTTCTCTGAGAAATTAATGGCAGCGAGTGTCAAAAGAGTCTATGGAATTGGGAGTTCAATCTCCCCGGTTGTTAATATTGCAAGAGGGTTTATCTTTACGTGGTAAAGGCTTATAGGCTCTGGCAAATTGGGATCTCATTCTTTCATATTCATGACGAGGCTCTGAAAGCTGTTATTTCCGACAAACATTATAATTACTTATTGTTGTTACTGAGTTAAAATATTTTCAATGTTTTTATTTAATCTTCCAACGGCCGTAGCAGTGTTGAAACACCGGATCCAGTGAGATCTCCGAAGTTAAGCAACATTGGGCGTGGTCAGGAGTTGGATGGGTTGCCACACGCTGTTGGTGGGGGATGAGGGAATGGAGGAGCGGAAAGGAACTGGCCACCCTACCGCACGTAAACTCTGGCTCAGGATCACCTCTACGGAGGTTCAGACTGCCTTCGGGCAGAATAACCCTTACCTTACCTTACCTTATTATTTTAATCTGATCGGTCACGATTGTTCTACTTGTTAACTTGTTGAATCGAAAAGAATCGAAAAAGAAAGAAAATACATTTGAAATTTAAGGTGTACATGGTCATTTATTTGTCCAGTCCTATGGACCAGCCATTTATTTCCTCACCTTCAGCTGTCCGTTGCAATAACCATCTATAATCAGATCTTTTTATGTAGATGACACGGACTTCTTCTGCATATATACATTGTCTAAGGCACACCTTGTAATTTGTATTCTGCAGTTGTTTCATGGAAAATATCTGTTTTTCTTCACCAAGCATGGAAAACTATTATTGCTTGGGCATCCATTATGTCTGTTCCTTCTAAATGGCTGCTTTTTCAGATCTAATTCGGGAACTTACGCTTCATTCTTTGGCAGAGACAACATTATCTGTGATCTACAGTCTATTTGACACGGTACTGCCTACTGCTAGATAGTATATCTTCCAATTATTCACAAAGGTACTGTAAATAGCATTACACTATAATGGCCACCACTATTTCTTGTCTCTAGTTCTTATCCGGTAGTTGCCAATGCCAATCCATTCCTCCCATTGCTTGGTTGTACTCATGGAATAGGTTCAGTTGAGGATTCAAGTTGTGCTTCTTGTCCTTCCCTGACTAGTTAACATGCTGGCTTCTGGACCAAGAGGTCCCGGATTGAGAATTTTAACCGTCACTTGTTATCTCCACTGGGCGTTGTTGCCATCTCCAGCATTAGATTTCATCCTCAAAGATGTGCAGGCTATCCACGGGAGTCGACTCGAAAGACCTGCAGCAGACCTCTCTAGAGGCCATATTCCATTATACTGTATACAAATGTGTATGTGGCTGTAATATACAAAAAGTGTTTACAACCGTTACAACAGAATTATCATGCCAATGTTTACAAATATGCCGGGCAACTTCCAACATTGCGTACACGCAACATATATTGATAAGATGTGATATGTCGTCGGCAACGCAATACATTCACAAAACGTATCTTTATGAAATCTAAGGTAATATAATTCACAAAATAAATTCTACCTAAAACACGAAGGAGTAAGTTAAGTTTTGAAAACCAACGAAAATGTATTTGTTGTGATTAGCGGTGATTAATATTTATTAAAGACCTAGCGAAAGGTAAAAAGTGACATAAATATATATAAAGGGAGAAGGATGTCTCAGAAGATGTGCATGAAAAGTTTTATACTCTTATTTCGTCTTCAGAAAGCTTAAAATTTATTTTGGGAAGAAATGAACTTATAAGACCACATCCCTCTTACTGCAAAAATAAACAAATAATATTAGTTCGGGCGATATGAACTATTCTTAGGATGCAATCTTAACAGTAGTAATATGCATTCTATTCAATACAGAAGAGTGTTTTTACATCTATTAATAACCGAATAATATTTTCAGGACTATGCTAGTCATGTTAGGAAGAAGAGATCATTGAAGTGTCGTATGGCTTTTAGTGCCGGGATATCCCAGGATGGGTTCGGCTCGCCAGGTGCAGGTCTTTCTATTTGACTCCCGTAGGCGACCTGCGCGTCGTGATGACGATGAAAGGATAATGAAGACAACACATACACCCAGCCCCCGTGCCATTGGAATTAACCAATTAAGGTTAAAATCCCCGACCCTGCCGGGAATCGAACTCGGGACCCTCTGAACCGAAGGCCAGTATGCTGACCGTTCAGCCAACGAGTCGGACCAAGAGATCATTTTGTTGATGTAACATTTCCATAGAAACTTGAAAAGTAAAACTGACACGTTGGCATCAAAAGTATAGTAGGATACGATACGATGCGACACGATACTTAATCTAAAGTATACTTGAACACAACTGAATTTGTACAGTTATAAATATGGAATAAGTGCTAGGATATTATACAGGCGGCAGTCTGTTGAACTAAATAAACTACAATGTAATGCTTATTACATGTAATAAATATATTCCTTGCCACAACTGCCTCTTGTACCGAATCATCTTAGCGTTTACGGTCAGTAAAACATTTACCAATTATGGCTGTCAAATAATTTTTAAAAAGAATTAAAACACTATGGTGAAATAGGACACTGGGCTTTAGTGATTTCGGATATTATTACATGCTCATGAGATTGTCAGCCCTCTGGAAGCCCCGTTCCGTCATTTCCTAGAAGGGATGAGTGAGTGAGTTTGGGTAGCTCCAGGCCAGCCTGAGGGCATGTGTTTCTATTGCGTTTTTCGTCTGGGTACCTCCATGAATTTTCTGGGAGGCAAAACCACCAGAACGTTCCTATTCTTGCCAAACCTGACGGTACTTGAACTTCATTACCAGGTATATAAAAACAAGCTCACCGCGAACAAGTGTTAATATTGTCGTAGTTGAGTTGTTGGTGTTGATTTGTGTTGTATTGGTGCCTTGTCGAGTGATATGTGTTGAGTAGTTCAGTGTGTTGAGCAGTCACGCGAGTTGATTATGCGATTTATCGATCTTCTCTGAAGTCGAGCCAAGTGTACAGCAGTCGTGCGTTATGATAGTTAACAGACGTGTGTTCGAAACTACCTGCGTGGAGCTGCTGTATAGAATGATGAAAGGTTCGGGCAAAGCAAAGTGATAGGTGAGACCTGGCAATCAAGATTACGAAAATATCGCCGTTCCAAGTAAACACCAACCAGCTGGAGGCCCGCCTTGAGGACAAGATTTTTTTTTAAATGCTATTTGTTCGGGGCGTCGTCGCATGTGAATATTTTGCCCCTACTGGCACTATATTTTATGAACCAGCGTGTAATTGGAATGGCGGTAGTGTGGAATGTTGTCACAAACACCCAGTTTCCAGGCCAGTGACATTAAACATCGCAATTAAAAACCCCTGACCCGGCCGGAAATCGAACCCGGGGCCACCGGGTGACAGGCGGACGCGTTGCCCCCTACACCGCAAGGCCGGACTGAGGACAAGATACTTATGTAAAGTGGCGTAGTGCTATAACTGATTGTCAAGTAAAATTGTTTGTATGCTTGTATGTGTGTGTGTGTGTGTGTGTACGTGTGTGTAGTGACTGGGCCATCCTCAATGAAAACTAGGTCGATAAAACAGCCAGTGTGTTACTTGTAACAATATGAACTTGGTAAAAGCTTTGATACTTTGCAAGTCGATAGCTACTCAACCAGTACCTAATTTGCGGAAGTCGCTCCCTGACTAATCGAAATAAATAATGCCAATGCATGGGAGGGATGATATATTTCCCCTTCTTGCTTGCCTTCGCAACGAACCATCTTTCTTTTATGGAAAACATGTCAAAAATGATTAAGTGAAATAACTTTCCTGTTGTTACTAAAACAGGTTAGAGAATAGGATTCTTTCATTTAGATTTCAGTATTTAGTATTTTTCCGACAATTAACTTGTTAATTCTGCTGCAAATACAAGAAGACCATTCGAGCCTTTTCTCAGTATTACGTGGATATTTTTGGAACATTTCCCTCAGGGGGAGGAATATGTGACATTATATTTGAGGCTTCTTTAACGGAGATCATTCTGTATACTCAATGCCCTTCTCCGAAAATAATCTACATGCAATCAGCTTGTAGCTTTCCTACAGTCCAATCCCAACCCCATTTAAATTAATTTGCTGACCATGCACCGATCCACACACCTCTAAACTGGTTTTAAATTTATATAAACGTACTTATAATACGGTATGCATAATCGGACTAAAGATACGTAATACGAACAATTAGACTAAGGATAACATACTTAATAAGAAAAATTGAATGGGTGCTCGCAAAAACGGGCTAACCAACAAATTTGGAAAAAAATGAGTTATGTGCTGCCATCAATTGCGGAAGGTTCAAAGTATCTTCTGTGAGTTGGGCTAACATGAGGCAATCCTGTGTTTTGAGGTACAACGCTTTGAATTTTATGCCATTTTATTTGAGTCAATTTTGTTATTGCAAAATCGGGCTAACAGACGTTTACGGAGGAGGCCGTAAAGATGGCGTTGCTGTATTTGTAGGTTGGCAAACCTTATCCCCATATATACTAGAGGCTGTGGGTGTTTCTTGTGTTTTTGTGCCAGATGAATGGAAGTATTTAGTAAAAGGAGCTAGAGTAAGAAAGCCATTTCAAGCAGTAAAAATGACAAGTGATAGGTTTGCCGTGCCTTTGGAAGGGCTCTGGCCTGCCCAGCGACTGCTACTCAGCCCGAAGGCCTGCAGATTACGACGGGTCGTGTGGTCAGCACGACGCATCCTCTCGGCCGTTATTCTGGGTTTTGAGACCGGGGCCCCCATCTCACCGTCAGATAGCTCCTCAATTCTAATCACGTAGGCCGAGTGAACCTCGAATCAGCCCTCAGGTTGAGAGAAAAATCCCTGACCTGGCCGGAAACCGAACTCGGGGCCTCCGGGCGAGAGGCAGGCACGCTACCCCTACACCACGAGGGCCGGCATCTTTATGTCTAGTTTACTGTATAAAACACCTTTTTTGTATTGTATGATCATAAAATAAAGTTTGGTTACGAATCTAAGGTAAACTATTAACTATGGCTAGGTCAACGCAGATGTCAATTTTCTTCCATTTTTATATTCCTATTTTTCCAAGCACTTTTCATTTTAATACAGTTTCAATATATGGTATTGATAATTTAAAGGTACTACATCAAGATAAAATAATGAAACAAATATTATTTTTATGGTACAATTTTTGTTTTTTGACATTTGCAAAAGTTTATTTATCTCTGTTCTGACAAAATGTTGGTTAGCCCGTTTTTGCGAGCACCCATTCAATTGGATTAAAGACAACATAATTAATACGTTAAACACAAAATGGAATAATGGAAGCTAATCATAGAAGAGTTTTTGCCCGTTACACAGATTTATTTTGATAAGTTACATTTAATTTCTCTTACTTACTGGGGTGGAGTAGGATGGTAAGGTATCTATTCTAGGAACTTCCTTTTCAGTAAATTTGTTTAGTTCTTCATATAACATATTCTTTCCGATATTCACGAAAGGTTCTTTATTTCTCATTACTGGGACGGTTCCTGGCAATCCTTGCTTTCACGTTTCTAATCAATACTGCATTTTCATTAGCTCAGCTCTGTTCATTCTGTCTTCACTAATTAGACCCTTTGAGCCAATAGCTCAATAGGTATGCAAATTTTCCTTTCATTTAAAATGCGACGCGTAATTGCAATCCACAGACATCACAGCCTTTCCGATGTTTCACCTTCATCTTAATCCACCAGAATGATATCTGTATTCCAGTAGTACAACTGTCAATATGTTCTTCTTTGCAAAGCAAAGAAGTCTTCTGAAGTCCAAAAACTCCAACTAAAATTCTGTCCAACAGTTGAAAACAAAGTGTAGTAAAATTACCATAACATATACAATGATACAATCAAACCACGACAAAATAATTAAACAGGCAGCTCTTCATTACCATAAGTGTGTAATATTTGATTTTGATTGATGACGTTGATGAGTAATAATAATAGAGGAGATAATAATAAAAAATAATAAAGAATGATCATCAGAATAATAATTATATTAATAGGAAGAAATAAGAAATAGATTAAAAATTTGAATATTAATAAGAAGTACAACTAAGAAAGAGAAATAGATTAAAAATTTGAATATGAATAAGAAGTACAACTAAGAAAGAGAAATAGATGAAAAATTTGAATATGAATGACTAGTAAAATTAAAATATGAATAAGAAATGAAAAGTGTGAATATGAAATGCCGTCCTGGTTATCTCACACGGTAGAATGCCGAATCCCTCAGCCTAACATCACGGGTTTGAATCTGGCTCAGTGCGGTGTTACAATCATATTCATGAAAACCGGAACACCTTGAAAGACTACAGATAGGAAGTTCGTATTCACAGGACATGTGCAATAGTATGTTCTGAAGAAATTTTTAGCATTTGAATCATGTCGGCCCTCAGGTTCAAGGTCCATATCGATATCTGGCGCACCACCACCGACTGGTAAAATGTGCCTTGACTTCAGCAGACGTGCAGGACGCCTCGCAGACGCATGTGAGAACCGTACCGTCAAATGAGTGACCTTGAAAGATGGTGAATTATTGGCATGAGAGAACGTGATGCATCCATCAGGGAAATTGCTGCTCGTGTGGGACGAAGTGTGTCGGCAGTGGGTGTGTACAGAATGATTCACAGAAGCCCGTAGAACACGGCGCGATGGGTCTGGTCGTACCACACAAACCAACCACCGAGAAGATAGGCACCTCATCCGAATGACATTGCAGGACAGATCTACGTCCTCCTCGGCTCTGACGCGACAGTGGAACAATGTAACACACCGTCCACTATCAAGAGTGACAGTCCGTCGCTGTTTTCTTATTACGGTCTGGCTTACCGGCGCTTCGTCCACTTCTCCTCCTACCTTTGACTAATGTGCATAAACATGCTAGACTGCAATTTGGTCTGGAAGGACCTCACTGTGGACAGGAATGGCAGCAGATAGTGTTTTCAGATGAATCCACGTTCTGTTTGTTTGAAAATGATGGCCGCATTTTAGTTCACCGCAGACAGGGGGAGAGGCATCTCATTGACCGAATTCGCACAAAACATACAGCGTCAGCTCAAGGCTTTATTGTGTGGGGTGCTGGTACAACCACAAATCCCAGTTGGTGCGTGTCCAGCGCACTGTGACCAGTTTGACCTATGTGAATGTTCTACCGGGCGAGTTGGCCGTGTGGTTAGGAGCGCGCAGCTGTGAGCTCGCATCCGAAAGATAGTGGGTTCGAACCCCACTGTTGGCAGCCCTGAAAATGGTTTACAGTGGTTTCCCATTGTCACACCAGGCAAATGCTGGGGCTGTGACTTAATTACGGCCACGGCCGCTTCCTTCCCATTCCTAGGCCTTTCCTGTCCCATCGTCGCCATAAAACCTATCTGTGTCGGTGCGACGTAAAGCAACTAGCCTTCTGCACGACACCCCACACGCCATATTTCAGCAGGACAATACGCGACCACATGTTGCTGAACGAAAACGTACCTTCTTGTTATCACAGGGTGTCAGACTGTTGCCTTGGCCCGCCCGATCACAGAAATTTTCGCCTATCAAAAATGTGAGGGATATGATGAAACGACGGGTGCGGCGCTGTGACCCAATAGCAACCACCAAAGATGAACTGTGGAACCAGGTGAATGCAGCATAGATGGCAGCAGACACCAGGACGCAATTGTCGCCTTATGCCATCACGCATGGGACAATTTTTTAGTGCCCATGGAAGACCCAGTGCCTACTACGCAACAGGACACATGCTGAAGCTAGGTGACTGAAATACTAATCGTTTCTGCAGAACATACTGATGAACATGTCCTGTGAATGTGGACTTCCTATCTCTAGTCTTTCAAGGATTTTTTATGAACATGAGTGTATTTCAAGTTGGTACGCAAATCTAATAACATTGTTATTGTTTTACTGTCACATTAGATAACATGTAGATTTAGAGTATGCATTTCATCTAAATTTAGATGTTGCAATAAAATTATATGCCAGCCCCGCGGTGTAGGGGTGGCGTACCTGCCTCTTACCCGGAGGCCCCGGGTTCTATTCCCGGCCAGGACAGGGATTTTTACTTGTATCTGAGGGCTGGTTCGGGGACCACTCAGCCTACGTGATTACTAGGGCCCGTATTTAAAAAAATTCATATACGCATATGCAAATGCATATTTTGAATATTAGCGCATAATTTGAACGTTAGTGCATATTGTACCAGGAAGGCATAGGCCCTGGCACATATGAGTTATAAAATCTTTATTCATGAGCGAACGCCTAAGTTACGACGTACGAATAGCTGTGCGAGAGAATGTTCTCGTCCCTACTGCGTGAGGAAGATAACATGAGTGGGGCAAGGTCGAGTCACGTCAGCACTGCTTGTAGCTCACCTCCCCGCAGAAACGTCTCGAAACTATTTTAAGCTTCTCAAGGACTGGACCAATAAATATGAGACTAACACCAAATTGTAGCCCACATTTTAAAAGTACAACCCTGCAAATTTGAGACTAATCCGTCCAGCGGTTTCAAAGGTATGACGAGTTGAAATTTGGGATGTATTATCACCCCTCTGTCACCTGACTCAGAGTGCAGCTCCCAGCCGGATATAAATAGGTCTACGAACCGAGGGTATAGTCAGTGTATCTTAATCTCTACGATCATGACAAGACGTCAGTATGCTCCGTCGCGCTTCGCGAGAGACATAAAAATTACACTCTAGAACTTTGAAAGTGTGCGAGGACGTCGTAAATGAAGTTTCATCCGCGTCGAGGCGTGTGAAATGTTATAAAATTTACTCCGACTAAATCATCATTGTATAAGATTTTCGAATGTCTTAACCAAATGAATTTACGATGGAGACTGTGTATTGAAGTGTAATTGGGAATTCAAGGGTTTAGTTTACCATTTGACAGTATTGCGAACTTTGTCAATCTCTCGTAATCTTGAACTTTGTCATTAACAGTAACAGCATACTAGGACAGTGTGTGTGATAAAACGAACTTCCAATTTACGACAATGTAATTAATTCCGAGACGCATTTCTCGTATACTAGTACGATTATGAACTGTGTGAAATACTATTCCACTAAATATTCAACAAATAACAGGACTAAATGTGACTATTTTTCACGTATTTTCTCGAATATTCTATTATGTCCCTGATAAACTAACTGAATGTTAAGGACTTTTTATGGCAACATTAGGTTATACGAACTCGTGTTATGCAAATTCAGTCATAAAAACGTCTTAATCTACGAACATTATTATTCCAGAGACTGTTATAGGAGTGATATTAAAGGCATTTTCTCAAGTGTTTCAAGGACTGTGATGATAATTATTGTTTGATTGAACCTAAGACATAATCAGTGACTATTATGAAGTGTGACAGTGTTCAATTTTTATTCTGCAAACTATGAGTGAAAGATTGTGTTTTCCATTTTGAAAACGACTGTAGGTCATTACTGCATTAACTTGACTTATGGATCATACTATAGCATAGACTGTGATATTCTGAGTCACGTAAAAAAAATGAGAATACGAACTATGCATTAAGACTTGTGTCAGTGTAAAATACCATTCTTAATGATAATTAAGAATTCTACAACCCATTATATTGTGCCAATTGAACTTTCCGTGTTTCAACACTTCTCTTTTAAAAGAACATCGGAAATCTTGGCGAAGTGTCGTGATATTACACTGCGTAGAACGTCATCTCCAGCGTAGAAGTAATCGTGGTTTCTTCGAGCGTGTTTTCGACGAGGGAATGATCGTGATTTCGACGAGGGATAATAGAGTGGTGTCTTCATTGAATGGACGCGTCACGCCGCTGGTGATGAGTTCGAGTCTTGGCTGCACGCTGCAGAAAGTTCCAGTCACCAAGCCGCAGGACAGTACTTCATCAATCCTTATAAGCAGATTACAGGTGATAAAAGTGTTTTTCATATATTTTTTGAGTGAAAAATTCCACTTAGACACTAACTGATTTTAACTAAGCACTCAGTCATTTACAGTGCTACACTCGTCAACAGGAAAGTGCTTCGTGTGAAATTTACTATTCCTAATAATTCAAGAGGATTTCATGTCTTGTTTTTGAACTGTATGTTTCCCTTTAAAATCTTTTATAAATTAAGGTCATTTCACTTAGACGAACTATAGGGTTTGCCATAAAGCAAGTGCTCTATTTTATGTTATTATAAAATCGATTTAGATGAACTGTAGGAGTATACAGCAAGTGATTGAAAACTTTTACTTGAACTATCAGATTATTAATGGAAGTGTGTGTTAATATTATGTTTTAAAATATTAGAAAAACTGTAGGTTTACATTACAAGTGATGGACTTGGTTTTTACGCAATTTGGTTAAATGAAGTACTATGTGCAAAGTGTTATTTTGGAATTTAAAGCGTATAAGAGATCCTAGATGAACTGTAGGGTGTTTATGATCTCAGAAAATTGCTATTCCTTTTGGACATTTTTAACATCAAGTGGAAGTCAAAGAATATAACAGCGCCAAAATTTCATTTCTTTAAAAGTTTGACTGAAAATTTAATTTTGACAATTCAACTGCAGGGTGATTTACATGAAAATTTCAATAAATATTGTCAAAAAGATTTTACCATCTATTATTCACCCTGCCAAAATATCCTTCTCTGTACTTGCTCCAATAAGTAACTGCACACTACCTGAGATCCTTCCCATGCTCTGGCCCCATAATCATTTCCCGGTACAATGTATAGATATTTTTCTCTTCTGTGTGATCGATTATCCAATATTTCTGAATAAAATGAAAAATATAATAAATTCTGCATTGGCAACACAAGAAGCCTTCCCTGATCAAGGACAGTGCTTTCAGTGTCGCAGACGGATAATGACCCCTTTCACAACAGCTATTTCCTTCTTTCTGACATTTTATTTTTGCTATTTGCTTTACGTCACACCGACACAGGGCGACGATGGGGTAGGAAAGGCCTAAGAATTGGAAGGAAGCGGCTGTGGCCTTAATTAAGGTACAGCCCCGGGATTTGTCTGGAGTGAAAATGGGAAACCACGGAAATCTGACATTTCAATCCATAAGCAACTACATAAGTAGAATCAGGCACTTTTTGCCTGACGAATGTTCCAAGCAATCAGTGCCAGTGTACAAGTATTGCCCAGTTATGTGCGTCGATGTAGAATGATCATTTTCAGCGTATAAATTAATTCTGTCCGACAACAGAGTCATTGACTCCTGAAAACATTGAAAAAACTGTTAATAACCTACTGCCATGAATCATTTTACAAGGAATCAAACATGTATATAAATTTTACATTGAGTTTAAATTAAATAATGAATTTGGTAAGTGAATCTTTTGTTATTTCTAGGGCATATTTTAGTGCATATTTTCAAAATTTTAGTGCATTTGGTTTTTCTTAGTGCATATGAATCCGGGCTCTAGTGATTACAATTGAGGAGCTATCTGACGGTGAGATGGCGGCCCCGGTCTAGAAAACCAAGAATAATGGCCGAGATGATCCTTCGTTCTGACCATACGTAATCTATAGGCCTTCGGGCTGAGCAGCGGTCGCTTGGTGGGCTATAATCCTTCGAGACTGTTGCGCCATGTTTTTTTTTTTTTAATAATGAATTGTGTTGTTATTATTATTATTATTGAAATTACACAGCCTGTTTCCAGTCATTCGACCGGGTCAGGAATGGAAAAAATGAAGCCCCCCTTCTCGTGGCGAGAATTGGAATTGTACCGGCTGCCGAAGCCTGTCGCACGCCTCTGCGGCAATGATTAATGAATGACAGATGAAATGAAATGATATTGGAGAGTGCTGCTGGAATGAAAGGTGAGAGGGAAAAACGGAGTACTCGGACAAAAACCCGTCCCGGCTCCGCTTTGTCCAGCACAAATCTCACATGAAGTGACCGGCATTTGAACCATGGAACTCAGCGGTGAGAGAGCGGCGCACTGCCACCTGAGCCGCGGAAGCTACCTGTGTTATTATTATTATTATTATTATTATTATTATTATTATTATTATTATTATTATTATTATTATTATTATTATTATTATTATTGCTTCTTGGTGTAGTTCCTCCTAGTCAGGTCCAAGTTCGTGAACCACGGGCAACGTCTGCGTGCGTACTGAGTGGCCCTGAGGGTCGGGACACCAGCTGCTATGGAATAGGAGTGGGTATCTCGGACATATTCTGAGTCATGGCCCTCCTTGCTCTAACCTGTTAGAGGAGAAATTTTCATTGAGACTATATGTAAGCTGGGTAACATTCTGCTTCACAGAATTTCAACCGAACACGCTCAGAAAGTTCAAAGCAAGCCTCGGACTAATGGGAGTAACGGGATCCCAAATCCGGATGACAGGTGAGGGACTCCTTGTAAATAACTTGGCGGACGAAGTGGAATTCCATGGGCAGCTGTCAATATTAATGGGGCACATTGAAGAAAATATGTAGAATTGGCTTAGTCTGCAAAGTGGATGCGCTTTAATCCGTTAAGAGTTAAAAGATTTTCGGGTAAAGGGAGATAACGAGGAAGAGACATGGGATTTTAAAGTGTTCTTAACAGGTGTTAACAAGAGAAAGGCAGAGTATAGAGTAGGACTGTGCAACAGGGATACTATTCACGCAGCATAGTTTCTGTTAGGAACATAAATGGGGAATGATGTGGGTAGATTAACCGTTGGAGGAATTAGGACGATAAATTGTCTGGGTCTATGCACCCTAGGAGGGCACAGATGAAGATTAAGTTGACAAGTTTTATGAAGCACTGAGTGACATCGTAGTAAGGGACAACAGTAAGGATAACCGGGCTGAATGGCTCACACGGTTGAGGCAGTAGCCTTCTGACCCCAACTTGGCAAGTTCGATCCTGGCTCAGTTCGGTGGTACTTCAAGGTGCTCAAATACATCAGCATCGTGACGGCAGCTTTCTTGGCACGTAAATGATCTCCGGCGGGACAAAATTCTAGCAGTCTTAGAAAACAGTGAAAGCAGTTAGTGGGTCTTAAAGCCAATAACATTATTATCATCATTACCATGATTAGTGAGAAGATTCGAACAGTAGACAGTAAGCAGGTTCAGGATATACAAAGTGAATGTGTGGCATACAGGGACGGGAAAAGGCGAACATCTTGGTGGAATGATTAAGTGAGAGCAGCCTGCAAAAGGTAAAAAGAAGGCTTATCAGAAATGGCTCCAAACAAGGGTCGAGGCAGACAGGGATTTGTACGTAGATGAAATAAACAGAGCGAAACAAATAGTCGTTGAATCCAAAAATAAGTCATGGGAAGATTTCGGTAATAACCTGTAAAGGCTAGGTCAAGCAGCAGTGAAACGTTTCTGGACAGTAATAAAGAATCTTAGGAAGGGAGGTAAAAAGGAAATGAACAGTGTTTTGAGTAATTCAGGTGAACTCATAATAGATCCCAGGGAATCATTGGACAGGTGGAGGGAATATTTTGAACATCATCTTAATGTAAAAGGAAATCATCCTGGTGGTGTTGCAAACAGCCAAGCTCATGGAGAGGAGGAAAATGATGTTGGTGAAATTATGCTTGAGGAAGTGGAAAAGATGGTAAATAAATTCCATTGTCATAAGGCAGCAGGAATAGATGAAATTAGACCTGAAATGGTGAAGTATAGTGGGAAGGTAGGGAAGAAATGGCTTCATAGAGTAGTAAAATTAGCGTGGAGTATTGGTAAGGTACCTTCAGATTGGTCAAAAGCATTAATTGCACCTATCTATAAGCAAGGGAACAGGAAGGATTACAACAACTATGAAGGTATCTCATTGACAGTATACCAGGCATTCACTGGCATCTTGGAAGGGAGGGTGCGATCAGTCGTTGAGAGGAATTTGGATGAAAACCATTGTAGTTTCAGATCACAGAGGGGCTGTCAGGATCAGACTTTCAGTATGCGCCAGGTAATTGAAAAATGCTACGAGAGGAATAGGCAGTTGCGTTTGTTTCGTAGATCTAGAGAAAGCATATGACAGGCTACCGAGGGAAAAGATGTTCACTATACTGGGGGACTATGGAATTAAGCGTAGATTATTAAAATCAATCAAAGGCATTTATGTTGACAATTGGACTTCAGTGAGAATTGATGGTAGAATGAGTTTTTGATTCAGGGTACTTACAGAGGTTAGACAAGGCTGTAATCTTTCACCTTTGCTGTTCGTAGTTTACATGGATCATCTGCTAAAAGGTATAAAATGGCAGGGAGGGATTCAGTTAGGTGGAAATGTAGTAACCAGTTTGGCCTATGCTGACGACTTGGTCTTAATGGCAGACTGTGCCGAAACCCTGCAGTCTAATATCTTGGATCTTGAAAATAGTTGCAATGAGTATGGTATGAAAATTAGCCTCTCGAAGACTAAATTGATGTCAGTAGGTAAGAAATTCAACACAATTGAATATCAGATTGGTGGTACAGAGCTAGAATAGGTCGATATTTTCCAAGTATTTAGGTTGTGTGTTCTCCCAGGATGGTAATATAGTAAGTGAGATTGAATCAAGGTGTAGTAACGCTAATGCAGTGAACTCGCAGTTGCGATCAGAAGTATTCTGTAAGAAGGAAGTCAGCTCCCAGACGAAACTATCTTTACATCGGTGTGTTTTCAGCCCAACTTTGCTTTGCTGGGTGGATTCAGGATATCTTATGAATAAGTTAGAAGTAACAGACATGAAAGTAGCAAGTAGCAAGAATGATTGCTGGTACAGACCGATGGGAATAATGGCAGGAGGGTACTCGGAATGAGGAGATCAAGGCTAATTTAGGAATGAACTCGATGGATGAAGCTGTACGTATAAACCGGCTTCGGTGGTGGGGTCATGTGAGGCGAATGGAGGAGGATAGGTTAGCTAGGAGAATAATGGACTCTGGTATGGAGGGTAAGAGAAGTAGAGGGAGACCAAGACGACGATGGTTAGACTCGGTTTCTAACGGTTTAAAGATAAGAGGTATAGAACTAAATGAGCCCACAACACTAGTTGCAAATCGAGGATTGTGGCGACAAATTCACAGAGAATTACAGACTGAACGCTGAAAGGCATAACAGTCTGTAATGTATGTATGTATGTTAGTAACAGCTAATTAGCTAATGCTGATGGTCGATTTCAATGCGAGAGCTGGAAATAGAACTAAAGGGAACGACAAATTGATGAGTAGATGTGGGGAAGCATTTACTGGATTTCTGTGATATTGTGGGATTATCAGTTTCAAATACATTCTTCAAACATACTGCTATTCAGAGCTACACGTGGGAGGGTAGGGCAAAAAGATCCATAATACAGTATAACCGATTTCAAAATAGGTGTAATGATATGAAAATTAGCCTTCCCAAAACTAAAGTGAAGTCAGTAGGCAAGGAACCTAAGATAGGTAACTTAATGTCAGGTTGGGAATACAAAGCTGGAACAGGTACATCATTTGATGCATCAAGGAAGTTTATTATCGCAGGATGGTGGATTGAATCAAGGTGCAGCAAATATAATGCAGCGAACTCACAGTTGCGATCAACAATATTGTTTAAGGAAGAAGTCAGTTTCTGGACGAAACTATCTTTACATCGGTCTGTTTTCAGACCAACTTAGCTTCACGGGAGTGAAAGGTTCAAAAGTTAGGAGCAACAGATATAAAAATAGTGAGAATGTTCGCTGGTACAAACAGGTACGAACAATGGCAAGAGGGTACTCGAAATGAGGAGATACAGGCTAAGTTAGAAATGAACTCGATTAATGAGACTGTACGCATGAATCGACTTCGGTGGTGGGGAAATGTGGGGCGAATTGAGATGTACAGGTGACCTAGGAGAGTAATGGACCTGGTCATGAACGGTAAGAGATGTGCAGGGAGACCAAGACGATGATGGTTAGACTCAATCTTTAACGCTTTAGAATTCAGAGGTATAGAACTAAACGAGATCACAGGTTTGGGTAAAAATAGAGGATTGTGGCGGAGTTTAATAAAATCATGGAGGTTTGCAGACTGAACGCTGAAAGACATAGGAGCCTATAATGAAATTGTATGTATGTATGTATGTATGTATGTATGTATGTATGTATGTATGTATTATTATATTTCATTTGCATTTCAGTGATATATAGATTTATATTTTACAGTGGTTAAGTGTAAGCCATGGCCTTGGTCCCTAACTTCACAGCAAATGAAGGTATTTTCTATGCATTTACCTATCCATATATGACTTTAGTGGAATAGTATTTAGCGGTGAGAGTGAGGCATGTGAATTAATGCGAAAAACTCGTGAGATAAAGGGAGATCAAACTGAGGAACGCACATGTCAAACATTAGTGCTTTCCAGGTGTACTGTGATTCGGGAAGGTGTTCGCCTCCAGGAATTGAAGGAAAAAAGGGGCTGGGGAACCTATCAGTAGCGGAAACGAGACTGATAGCAAGAAGTTGTTTCTTAGCACTCCAGGAAAGAAAATAATTAACCTTCTCCTGTAACAGGAATTGATTCTTTCCAGGCTGATGAAATGGCGTATGGCTTTTAGTGCCGGGAGTGTCCGAGGACAAGTTCGGCTCGCCAGATGCAGGTCTTTTGATTTGACCGCCGATAGGTGACCTGCGCGTCGTGATGAGGATGAAAATGATGATGAAGATTACACATACATCCAGTCCCCGTGTCAGCGAAATTAACCAATTATGGTTAAAATTCCCGACCCTGCCCGGAATCGAACCCGGGACCCCTGTGACCAAAAGCCAGCACGCTAACCATTTAGCCATGGAGCCGGACTCCAGGCTGATATAATACAAAGACACGTTTACTATTATTACATCAGGAAGGAATGCCCTATCGTGGCAAAATTATTTTGAAAAATACATTGCAGTTGGGAAATATCTCGGTGATAATGATTACTTACAGTAGTGTGGTAATAAATTAAAAACTTAATTGCACAACAACAACAACATACAATTTCATGCAAATAAAATGTTATAAGATATACTACTAGTTTAACATTCTAAATCCAGCATCATCACATACAAATTCACACACAATAATTCCAGTGCTTAACACTATGGTTTACAGTACTATAGGTTGAACTTACTATTAGCTTAACATTACAACACCGTCACATACAAAGTCACATGTACCCTAAGCATTTATTAGTGTTCATTATGATTTGCAACAACAGAAACAAGAGTACAGCAAGCAATTCCATGGAAAGACAATATTGCTAGTCTCCCTTAAGCCAGCAAAGCTTTTCTTCGGGGAGAAAACTTCCTTAAAATTAGTACTGCGAGCCATAGGTCTTAGATATAATAAACTTAACAGAAGAAACGTGCTATTGAAAAGTCGCACATCGTGACGGCTAGGAGCATTTTTACTTAGGAACCTTGGCGGTAAGGATCTCCACAAGGTAGGCTAATGCGTTTGGATGAGACGAGTGTGAATGCTAGGGAGTGCATTACTAAATATTTACTAATGACAGTTCGAAAAGCCCCGGTGATCAACCGACTGGAAGGGGCGCCAGACTAATAATAGGGAACGTAGGTTCATGAAGTGGTTTTGTGGAAGGTGGCCTTCTTATGTTCCGATCGGGATAAACCCAGCGATTATCACGAAGATATGGACAATGTTAGTTTTTTATGTCGGTTGGAGAAGCTCTTGCAACAGCGCAAAGGACCTTCTGTCATTGCTGTGAACAATGCTCCTTACCACTCCGTAAATAATGAAGAAGACCTCTACTTCGAGCCATGGCTGCAGGCAAGAAATATCCCAGGGTATATGGGTATGACTATATTAGTCTTATATGCAATGGTAAAACAAAACAAATCCGTTTCACCGACGTAGTTAGTCGGTGAGGTAGTGGAGGCACAAGGAAATTAGGTTATTAGGCTGCCGCCGTACCACTGTCACTTCAACACAATTGAGTTGGTATGGGATAAAGTAAAACGATACGTTGGCACTAATAACAAGTCCTTTAAAATTACTGAAGAGGAAAGACTGTTCCGTAAGGGTATTTTTCGAGTGGATGCGGCTTCGTGGAAGAAAACTCTTGTCTATGTTGCAAAATTAATTAACTCGGCAATGGCAACAGATGGCATCATCAGTCACTGTCAGGAATTGATGATCTGCCTGTACGACGACGACGATAATGGAAGCGAAGGCGGTGGTAGTAAGGACAGTGACCTAGAGGGTATCGAGCCTCTACCAACGTCTATCAGGTAAGAAGAATAAGGTTTCCGAATTTTCGTAAATTTAATATATTTTACTTGAAATATTTTGTGTCAGCACCGATAGATATTACTCTAACATTTATTGGTGTACTAAAAGTGAGATTTTTGTCGGCCGATTACTTCTGTGTTTTCTAACATCGTGATAATAAGAACGTCGTTGCATATTTATCTAGTATAATTTTGTGTGGTGATATACTTTCTTGTAAACGTAATCGGTATGCTAGAAGGGCGATTGTTGTCAGCCGATTTCATTTGTATTATGTAACATTCAGTGGCGGTTCATTACCGTACATTTTATTCCGGTAAGGCTGTGCCACCATCTCTTCCCCCTCCCCAATTAGTCCAGTTTTCATTGAGCAGCACCATGATATTTCAGCTAAAAGAAAATAATAATAATAATAATAATAATAATAATAATAATAATAATAATAATCCGATGAAATAGGCTGAATAGAAATCTGCTAACCAGACAGAACGATTCACGCAGCGAAAAATCACATAATATCGCGGAAACCTCGAAAAATCGTGGCCCCTGAGCGCCAGTTCAAACTTCTTCAAACAATAATCACCACCACCACCACCACCACAGAACTTAACAGCATAAATTAACTTACTAAGAATTAAGCCTAAGCCTAGTGTCGAACCCGGGGTTGAGAGGTTGAGCCTAAACACGTAGTTAGTGTATCATGTGAGGTTGCTTTTCAAGTCAGGTCATGTAAGGTTAAGCATGTACTCTTAGTCAGCAGATTCCGTGAGGTGGAGGTCTCTCCCAGGGGGCTGGAGCTGGAGGTGACCGCAGAACTGTCCAAACATAACTACTTATTTGAATTGCTATTTTAGAAGCCAGAACGCTTAACTGCTCATTATAACAGCTGAGGGCAGACAGATGAGCTACACATTAGTAAAGGAGATTGTTTCAGAACAAACAGAAAAAATGCAGTCACTCTGGTAGACACAAATTTTGCAGTTTCACACAAGAATTAGTAAATTATGGTCGTTAGCCATACTAAGCGTGCTGGCCTTTGGTTCAAGGCACCTCAGGTTCCGGCTTGGTTCAGGATCTTTCTAAATCAATTTATGTATCTACAACTTGCATCATAAGATCTTCAAGTACCACTTTAACAAGAACCTCAGTTACTATGTTCAATCCATCTTTCAATATAATATAAACAAACACACCAAGTACAAGCCGATATATAGAACTTTCAATGGACAATTTGATGGTCAACATCAACATGCAGTGACAAATTAATGCATCTATTTTTGTTTGCACTGAACATTTTAATATAAATCTTCTTTCTCAAGTCCAAGTTGAAACCCCATTGGAATATATATTTTTTTTTTGCTAGGGGCTTTACGTCGCACTGACACAGATAGGTCACATGGCGACGATGGGAGAGGAAAGGCCTAGGAGTTGGAAGGAAGCGGCCGTGGCCTTAATTAAGGTACAGCCCCAGCATTTGCCTCGGGTGAAAATGGGAAACCACGGAAAACCATTTTCAGGGCTGCCGATAGTGGGATTCGAACCTACTATCTCCCGGATGCAAGCTCACAGCCGCGCACCTCTACGCGCACGGCCAACTCGCCCGGTATTCGAATTTGTATATAATTTTATTGTGCATATTTTATGCGGAACAACACATGACTAAATGTTTGTTCACTCTTTCAATGTGTCAAACATGGCTACATGCCTTTAAAATGAACCGGCCGGTCATCAGTTAAAATATTATAGACTTAAGCCAATAATCACACTCTACTACAATTTTATATTGCAAGAACAGAAGTTCTTTCGACAAGTTAATCCTTTTCATTAGAAATATTAAGGTGTACACCTATAGAAATACGACTTTTTTTATCTTAATGACCTCCAGTCTATATATGTAAATACTATTTTAACCATATCATGTATCTT
Source organism: Anabrus simplex (assembly GCF_040414725.1). Classification (NCBI taxonomy): domain Eukaryota; kingdom Metazoa; phylum Arthropoda; class Insecta; order Orthoptera; family Tettigoniidae; genus Anabrus; species Anabrus simplex. The sequence continues at coordinate 299,897,387 of NC_090267.1, forward strand.
CTTCTTAATTCTCAATCCTAAGATTGGTTGGCAGCAATTCGTCTTCTCCACTCTTCTCTGTAATCCGCTAATCTCTTCATTTCCACATATGAGCCTGTTCCTACGTCATCTCTGATCTGTCTTGCATATTGCAGTCTGGGTCTTCCTCTTCCTCTTTTACCTTGAATCTTTCCTTCTATGACATTAACTATAAATCCATTGTGCCTATAGAGATGGCCAATTAACTGGTCTCTTCTTTTTCTTATTGTTGCTAAAAAGGTTCTTTTTTCACTTATTCGTCGAAGAACTTCTTCATTGGTGAGTTTTTCTGTCCATGAGATCTTTTCCATCCTCCTCCAGCACCACATCTCAAATGCTTCCAAACGTTTCTTATCACGTGCACTAATAGTCCACGTTTCTGAACCATACAAGGCCACACTCCAGACATAGCACTTAATAAAACTCTTCTTGGTCTCCACATTTAAATTCCTTGATGTAAGTAGTATCCTTTTCTTGTAAAAAGCAATTTTTGCTTGGGAAATTCTGCTCTTTATGTCAACTGAACTTTTTCCATCTGGAGTGATTTTACTTCCTAAGTAGGTAAAAGCATTTACTTGCCTTAGTGGTATATCACTAATTCTGATGTCGACTGCAATATGTTGGCGGTTGCATACCATAATTTCGGTCTTTTTTGTATTAATTTTCATGTTATACTTATCTCTCAATATCGTATTCATTCTTATTAATGCACTTTGTAGTTTCTCTTCGTTCTCCTCTATGACAGCTATGTCATCAGCAAATCGTATCATTTTGATTTCTACTCCATTTATCTTTATCCCTTCCATTTCCTCTTTGCATTCTTCAATTCCTTTCTCAATATACAGGTTGAACAGCACTGGTGACAAATTACATCCCTGTCGTACTCCTTTCTTTATATAAGCTTCCCGTACTTCACCATTTATGTTTATGATGCCTCTTTGGTTGTTATAGAGTTCGTATACTATTCGTCTATCTCTAAAATCTAAACCAACACTAGTCATAATCTTCATTAACATATTCCAGTTCACATTATCAAAAGCTTTTTCTAAATCCACGAATGCAATAAACAAAGGTTTCCTTACGTCTAGCATTTTGTCTATAACCTGTCGTAGTGTTAGAATAGCTTCTCGTGTGCCTCTATTCCGCCTAAATCCAAACTGATCTTCAGTCAAGTGTGGTTCAATTTTATTGCTTATTCGGTTATATATTATTCTTGTCAATATTTTTGACATGTGCGACAACAGACTCAAGGTGCGATGTTCTTCACATTTTAGAGTTCCAGGTTTCTTTGGTATAGGGATAATGAGAGACTTTTTAAAATCTTCTGGAATTTCTCCGGTTTCATATATTTCCGTGATCAGTTTAAAAATATAGCCGTGTGTTTCATCATCTAGTCTCTGTATCATTTCTCCAGTTATTTCATCGCATCCTGGCGCTTTATTAGGTTTCAATTCTTTCACAGCCTTGAGGTATTCTGCTTTTGTTAAAGAGGGTCCCATTTGGTCACTTGTTATGTTGTCTTCATTTTCAAGTTCATTTATGTCAGTAGGATCTTCATATAATGTTTCTATGTATCGCTTCCATCTTTCTCCCACTTCTTTGCTCTCAGACAACAGTTTCCCATTTTCAGCTAATATGCTGTTACTACGGCCATTGACTGTCCTGAATTGTTTCTTAATCAGTTCATAAGCAGTTTCCATGTTTCCTTTCTCCATTCTTTCTTCTATTTCTTTGCATTGTCTCATTATATATTCTTCCTTAGCCTTCTTTGCTTCTCTGTTGACTAGGTTTCGGAGTCTTTTATAGTTTGCGATTCCTTCTTCACACTTTGAGTTTTTAAATTTCCTCCTTTCCTCTATGAGTTCAAGCACATAATCTGTAACCCATGGTTCTCGTGCTTGTTTCGTCGTTTTCCCTATTGCCTGATGTGCAGCTTCTATGATAGAGTGTTTAAGGCCCGTCCATTTCTCATTTATTGTGCCATTGGGTATTTCTGCGACGTTCTGTTTTACCAGTGTTTGGTAGTTTTCCTTGATTCTGTCTTGTTTTAGTTTCCTCACATTATATCTGTAATATTTTTTCGCGTCTTTTCTCTTCTTTCTTAGTCTTAAATCAGATTTTAACAATACTAGGTTGTGGTCACTCGCTACATCAGCCCCTGGATAGCTTTTGCATTGTTTGACTTGGTTACGGTATCTTTCCTTTACCATAATATAATCTATTTGGTATCTCGCTTTATCTCCAGGTGCAGTCCAGGTGTACCTTCTTCTCTTGTGCTGTTTGAACAAGGTGTTTGTAATTATTAGTCCTTTTGCTTTACAAAAGTCTATTAGTTGTTGTCCTCTGTCATTTCTTATTCCGAGACCATACTGACCTACAGCCTTCCCATCTTTTCCTTCACCAACAGAGGCGTTCCAGTCTCCAAGAAGAATGAGGTTCTCGTTGTCCTTAATTGTATCCATCAACTCCTCTAACTGATCATATACCTGATCCACTTTTTCATCTGTATGATTCGTTGTTGGCATGTACACCTGTATTATTATCATGTCAACTGGTTCATTTTCTATTCTCACCATAATTATTCTATCACTGTATTGTACATAGCTCTGAACTCGTACACCTACGTTTTTACTTAATACTATTCCTACACCTGCATGGCTTCCTTTGGCTCCAGAGTATATAATTCTAAAGTTATCACTCCAAAAGTCCCCCTTCTCAGGCCACTTTATTTCACTTAGTCCTAATATGTCTATGTCATGTTTAGCCATCTCCTTTTTTAAGTTCTCTAGCTTACCACAGATTTTGAGAGATCGTACATTCCAAGTTCCTAAAATAATATTTCTTGTGTTTCTTCCACGCTTTGTTCCTGGCCCCAGCCGGAAATCCGAATTGGGGACTATTTTACCTCCGGAATTACATTTACTTCCAAAGCCCACCATCATTGCTGCATAGCAAGGGATATCCAGTGGATCTTTAATGGAGTGGTTTCCCTCTGGCCTTCTCCATCCTATGCCGTTGACCCTATTGGTTCATCCGCCTTTAGGAGCAGTTTCCCACTCCAAGGGCAAGAGAGTGCCCTACCCTATACCCGCTCATCCGCCCTCCTTGGAGGCCGTTGGCACTTGGTAAAGGGGGCCCCCTTATCCCGGGGGGTATTCGGTCCATATCTTTTATCCAAGAATAATACCAACTTGGCTAGTTCTTCCGCCCTCCAAGCCGTTGGGAGATCTCCTCTTCCGCCTTAGAGACCGTTGACCATTTTCTTTTTAGCCTCATTTGGTCCGCGGGTGCTTATTTGACCATGCTTTATTCGCACCTGTCCTGCATATCTACAGGACGTTTCCTATCAGTCATTAGGACGCGCCGTGTCGGGGTTGAATGTCTCACGCAGGGTTATGCCTTTTCAGGTGGGGGGCTTCATAGAAGGACTTGCTACATTCGGTGCAGCGATGCGGCCTTTCCCCGGAATGAGTTAACATATGTATTCTGAGCTTGCAATGTCCTAAAAAGGTTTTACTGCATACTGTACAAGAGTGCGGTATGCAACTCGAGTGAGTGAGTTTGTGTGCCGTTAGGTTACCTTTGTGTGAAAAGCTAGTACCGCATTTGTTACAATGGTATGGTCTTTCGCCAGAATGAGTTAACATGTGTATTTTCCATTTAGCATACACAGAAAAAGTTTTACCGCATTCTTTACAAGAGTATGACCTTTCGCCTGAGTGCATTAGGAGGTGTGTTTTCAGTTGAACGCTTTGAGAGAAGGGTTTAGAACATTCCGTACACAGGTGCGATTTTTCTTGAGAGTGTGTATACATACGTGTTTTTAGGGTACTGCACACTGTGTAGCAATGTACCCGAGTGCATTTTGTGCAATTCTGCATCCTCTCGTCAGTTTGTAGTATTTCTTCAGAAGTTCCTTTGTTTTGCATGGCAACATTTTCGAATCTCAGCTAGATGTTCTTCTTTTGGTCCACGATCAGGTTCAACTTTTACCTCGGCCAGTTTTTGAATACTTGTGTCAAATGAGGGTGATTCTCCAGGTCCAGGCTCATATCATATCACTATTGTAGTCTTAACATAAGAGTCATGATCAATGTAACTTTTCTTTGTATAATTGTTCTTGGCTGATGATGACAGAGAATCTGTCGAAACCGGTACCAAATATACAAAAATTGTGATGTTTTAACAGACATGTAAAACTTTCACACAATATATAGTATTGAAAACGTGGAGCTTATCGTCCTTTCTATGATGTAAATCTTGATTTGATACGGAACCTAAGTATGAAATTCTTAACTTTAAATTAGATTTCCAGGCTGGTTGGGTATTTTAACCTTCCTCGGGTATGGGGGCTGGCTGTGTGTTCCGTGTTCAGTACTAGAATTCACCACAGAGACAGCCCCATCCTCACAGACGTGCAGATCGTCTATACTGCGTCAACTCGATAGTCCTGCACCAGGCCTCCCCCGAGGTCACGCCCCATTTATTATTATTATTATTATTATTATTATTATTATTATTATTGTTTGGACCTCGTTAGGACCATGGGCTCGATTTGACTCTTTACATGGGTCTGCTGAATCTTCTTAGTCGAGAAAGCTCTCATTTTCTTGCTGTGTGCCAGCTTCCTCTCTTCTGCCTACTTTCATCTGATGGCCATTGTGTTCTTGTTACTGGTTTTTCTGCAACTGTTTAACGTCACACTAACACATCGAAGGTTTTCGGCAACGGAAGAATAGGAAAAAGGCTAGGATTGGAAATATATCGGCCGTGCCATTAATTAAGATACAGCCCCAGCAATTGCCTGCTGTGAAAATGGGAAACCACGGGAAACCATCTTTACGGCTACCGACGGTGGGATTCAAACCCACCATCTCCCGCATGCAAGCTCATAGCTGTGAGATCCAAACCGCATGGCCAACTCGCTTCGTAAAGCCTAGTAAGTTGTAAGAAGATCTAAAGCTTTTAATATCCCGCCTCAATGATGAAAGTGAAAACATAGGCCTCTATCTCAATATTATAAAAACCAAAGTTATGACTTCGGATGATTGTGTTACAGTTTATCGAAAGATAAATGGGGAAGAGATGGAGAGTGTGCGAGATTTCATCTTCTTAGGAGCCAAAATCAGTCAAAGTGGAGATTGCGGTCCTGATATCAAAAGACGGATTTCGCTTGACTATGTCCCCGATCTGGAAGACCGAAGATACCAGGTTGGCTACCAAGTACAGATTAGTTAATGCAATTATATTCCCACTGTTCATGTATGGATGTGAGAGCTGGTCAGGCATACAAAAGGAAGATCGACGCTTTTGAGCTCTGGTGTTGGCGAAGAATCTTACGAATACCATGGACTGCAAAAATCACCAATACGGCAGTTTAAGAGCGCATCAAGCCCCGTATGTCGTTGGTTGGTAAGATTATGAAGCTGAGACTAGCATACTTTGGCCAGGTTTTGCGATCAGATGCATTAGAAAAAGCAATCAAGCTAGGAATGATCAGCGGTACAAGATGGTCAGGTCACCAGAGTACTCGTTGGTTAGACACCAATAAAACAGATACAGACCTCACTCTGGAACAACTAAAGGAGGCAGTATGGAACAGGACAACTTGCAGAGCGCTAATTCATAGAATCACCGATGGTCGGATTCGATTGAACGGATGACATCATCATCATCATCATCAATTAGTAATGTAGAAGCAAGTGCATTAATTAATTCTGATTTATTTATTTATTTATTTATTTATTTATTTATTTATTTATTTATTTATTTGTATGCGTTTTAAATAATTGTTACTAGTGTGCACGAATAACTCGCAAACCGGATAACCTGCTCAAGAATAATCGAGGGCTTACAGTATTGCATTGATTTTCAATTCCTTTGTGAAGAGTTTTCTATTCAGCATACAAGTAATTAGGGTATTTCCTCCCCTCCCCCCTCCCCACACCTCCCTTCCCCAACCCTCCCCGCCCCTCCCCTCACCCTCCCTACAACTACGTGAACGCTTTGAACACTGAGATAAATTTCTCGAGTTAAATTAACAGCACGGCATTCAACACTCCTTTTCTCATTTAAATTCAAGTTTAAATTTCAAATATACATTATGCTTCATCCTTCACCAGTGTCTTACGAAGAATATCACTTCCTACCTTATATTTTTATGCTGTCATTTTGAGCCATATTGTGTTTCTGAGTTCCTGTTGCTGGCTTCAACTGCTCCTATCGATTTTTTTCTTCTGAAGAACGAACGAATTTCACTGAGCCGTAAGTGTCTGCGCTGTCTTTTCCCTGGATGGGGAAACTGACATTTACATGTTGGATTGAAAGCCGAGCAACAGTCGTCTCAAAGTTAACGAGCTTCTCACTCTACGACTCTCAGACACTTCTGACATATCTATACTTTAACATGGAAAGCTCCTTAGTGAGGCTGTCAAATCTGAGAGCAGAAAGGGGTAATTCGTTGATATCCTACATCGAAGACATGATATTAACAAGATAATATGGAGTTCATTTAAATTTCAATGTCATGGAAAATCTCGGTGATCTCAAACGAAGAATGATTATAATGGAGAAAATGAAATATATTTCAATGTAAATTATTCTTCAAATACATTCAATGTATGTAAATTAACTTCTGCAATGAAATGAAATGAAATGGCGTATGGCTTTTAGTGCCGGGAGTGTCCGAGGACATGTTCGGCTCGCCAGGTGCAGGTCTTTTTATTTGACCCCCGCAGGCGACTTGCACGTCATGATGAGAATAAAATGATGATGAAAACGACACACACACACACACCTAGCGCCTGTACCAGCGAAATTAACCAAAGATGGTTAAAATTCCCGACCCTGCCGGGAATCGAACGCGGGACGCCTTTGACCAAAGGCCAACACGCTAACCATTTACCCATGAAGCCGGACACTTCTGCAATCAATTCCTACGTCGTTATGCAATTTTTTTTACAATTGGCTTTACGTCGCATTGTCACAGATAGATCTTATGGCGGTGATGGGACAGGAAAGGGCAATGAGTGGAAAGTAAAACCCGTGGCCTTAATTAAATTGCAGCTCCAGCATTTGCCTTGTGTTAAAATGGAAATCCATGGAAAACCATATTCAAGGCTGCCGACGGTGGGATTCGAATCCACTATCTCCTGGATCCAACCTCACAGCTGTGCAACCCTAACCGCAAGTCCAAGTTGCTCGGTTGTTGGTTATGTTATGCTAACATGAATCTACAAGGAAAATTTATTGAAGACTTCGCGTTCCTGCCGGCATATCAAAGGAGTTAGCAATGGGAGCTCGCATAGCATTGGATCGTAGAGAATGAACCTGTTGGTTCCTGCATAATTTGAACGTTTTGCCTTATACTGGTTAGAGTTAGTTGTGGTAATATCAAAGTTTAGGCTGTGTAACAGTCTAAGTTAAAGTTTCTTTAGTAATTTGTAACACTGAGAAACCCATTTTCACTCAGTACCGAACAGGTCAGCTCCGTGCAAGGTGGCGCTCTGCTTTCGGGAGACAATTGGGTTCGAAACTCCCATCGATCTTCTCGAAATGATTTTCCATGGTTTCCCATTTTCAGCTCCAGACAATTGACGGGAATGTAACTTGCTCAAGGTCATGGCCGCCTTCTTCCCATTCGCAGACAATTCTCGTAAAATTAAACCTGCAGCGGTACATGTAGCTCAACCCCATGGGCCGTACCGGGAAAAGCAGCTGCAGAGCTGGCAAGCCAAATATCTCCTCGGACACTCCAGGCACTAAAAGCCACATGCTAAATAAATAAAATCACAATACGTACATAAATAAATAAATAAATAAATAAATAAATAAATAAATAAATAAATAAATAAATAAATAAATAAATAAATATTAGTGATTGAGGTTTAAGAAACAGATGGTCGCAGTACAGAAACATGTCTAAGTTTTATACGGGGAGCAGTGAAAATACATAAAACCCTAATAAGTTCACGGGCGAGTTGGCCGTGCGGTTAGAGGCGCGCGGCTGTGAGCTTGCATCCGGGAGATAGTGGGTTCGAATCCCACTGTCGGCAACCTTAAAGATGGTTTTCCGTGGTTTCGCATTTTCACACCATGCAAATGCTGGGGCTGAACCTTAATTAAGGCCACGGCCGCTTCCTTCCCACTCCCAGGCATTTCCTATCCCATCGTCGCCATAAGACCTATCTGTGTCGGTGCGACGTAAAGCCATTAGCAAAAAAGAAAAGTTCAACAGAGACACTGGCTATCAATAAGGATGACGTGGTTGCACGCCATTAAATATTTACGAAGGCAGTTTTCTTCCCTGTCCTTCACTGTCATTATTTCCTTGCAGTTTATTTTCCGAATTCCTACTCTCTTTATCACTGTATGGTTCACTCTAGGTTATGTTCCATACGCTCATAACCTGTGTGCATCTGTTACTTTATTCTTACTTTTTTTCCTCTCGTATCTTCAGCTGTGGCACCCTTCACCCCCCCCCCCCCCCTCCTAACTCACACACACTGGTTTCTTCTTTTTCCGTTTACAAACTTTTATTTTCGTCTTCATCTCTATCCGATCCTTCTATCCTTGTCAGTGGTTCGCTGCAATTGATTATATTTATTGTTTCTACCATATTATGTTCTTTGATTAATCTGATGATCTTGCTGCCTATTTCGCTGCGCACGGACGCACTGAACAGGAAACACCTTAATTGGAGCTAAGATGGCGTCGTCGCTTCCAACTCAGACGGCTAGTGCACAATGAGCCATCTGGTGACGAAGAAGAATTGCTTACTGCTTACTATAGACCAACGGTCTAGTATTTATAAAATTCAAACAGCCTTTATCAGAGAAGTCTTCCTCGTGGACAGGCGTGTTTTATCTTCTGAAGACGCGGGACAAAGTCTCTGCGAAACGACAAGAAATTCTCCTTGTTTTCTATGGCCCGGCAAAAGCCCAATACGGACCGTGAAAGCTTCAATCTATGTACAAAAGAATATCTTCCACGATGGAAGAAGGAAGTCACGTACCATAATTGTATGCCATGATACCCTCTTCGGTCGGGAGAACTCGCTGCCTTGTGCCAAAGTTCGTGTCAACGCGTAAGTTAACGTAGCTCATAGAAAACGTTTGGAGCTAAGAGAACTTATGTACATGAACGTTCTGCTTGCTGGAGAACCTCATTTTCGCCTCCGCCACGGACATTATTCGACCGACATCTATTAACTTGTAAGTGCGGACTTAACAGAGAACAAGTCCCAACTGGTTCATTATTGTTAGTACTTTTTATACTTATCAATGGTTAATGCAGTTGATCGGGTGCGGACATTCCATTTCAAGATATCGGTTCAGATCCCAGACAAAATATTTGCATTTTACAGAAGTGGAAGGAATTCAGTACCCTTTTGAACTTGCCAGCATGTAAAGGAAACTGGATGCACATTCCGCGAACAAGTTCCAGTGAGTTTCGTAGCGTAGATATTAACGTCCCCCTAACTCAAATAATAACTGGCAATAAGCCTAAATTCAAATTTGTTCTTATTCTTATCGTATATGTTGAAATTTACTTGGGGGATAGTCCTATTTCACCCCATAATCAACACTTTTTTGTACGGTTTCCTACGGTACACCCACAAACTTCATCAAGACTACTTGGAAAGTATACCATAACAAAAATTTACATAAATTCATACTTTATTTATGGGATAGTGTGAGTAATAGGAACGTCTTAATCGCGAGAGATACAATGAGAATAGCAGAACAGGATAAATAAGAAGATGGGTTCTACCTCTTGAGTCAGGCTCCTACCTCACGACTTACTATTCATCCGCCGTTGGTCAACAGTTTTTCAGTTCCAACCTCGTCGGTATTGGGTTTGCGAGCCTTTTCCATTCCTTTGCCTTCATTCTTTGATGGGTCGCTTTTTTTCCGTTTTCTCGTGATTAGAATTAAGTGGGGTTGTATTTAGTGAAACCACCTTTGTAAGATATCTTTAGTTGATTTTCCCCCCAAAATATGAAACTTAATTTTACTTCTCCACACATTGTGACGTACCCACTTTGCCCACAGATGTATGACAAATTTATAACGTGGCGGGTCACATTAATATTAAAATAAATAAATGATATGTCATTGTTTCTCCAGAAACAGTATCCCAAGGGCGCCAGTCTTCAAGCTTATGGCCTGAAAACAAAAGTAGATAATTAATAATAATAATAATGATAATAATACGTAATGAGACTCAAAAAACTCCCAGGGGTGAGGTGAACGGAACACAAATCATTAAGTACACTAACTTGGAATTTAAGGATCATTAATAATCATTTCATAAAATACAAATTAAAACAGCTATTTATTAAGATGAAAAACGTGACAACGGCGTATTAACGAAATCTGAACTTACGGAAGCAAAAGAAAAAGTGAATGAAATTAACTTTAAGAAAATGAACCGTTGCGCGAAGACTTGCAGTAACTTATGCCATAAGCTCACCAAATGTAGACTCTGTTGTCTTGAAGCTGAAGATGGGTGGATTTCTCGTACAGGCTGCCTCATCTGTTGTTGGATTCCAGTCCTACATCCACATTTCCTGTCTTTAACACTTCCTATTGTACTCCTTACATAAAGTCGTAATGAGTCCTAATTTTAAGTGCAAAACCACCATGGGTTATGTTCTTGGAGAGAATACCTTCGTATTCTTCCGTATTACGGAACAGTAGCGTAGCTAAACTCATAATAAAAGCTCTCCTGCCCTATACTAGTCAAAAACCGGTCTCTCGTTGACTACCTCTCGTCATTGAGATAACAAGTCCCAATGAGAGTAACTTTTGAGTAGAATATACTCAGATGCGAAGTGAACTAAGTTAAAATCTTCTCCGATGTGTAGACGTAGAATCGTAGTAAGAGTATCTTCCAAGCGTGAGAATCAGAATCAGAAGGTCCGAGTCTCCGAATACGAATCTGAATGTGAGTCTGAATGAGAATGTTAAGTGTCCTCTCCAGCCCTTGTCGGTGGTATATATTGGTTCAAAAGTCTCCTTCCATCAGCCATATCACATGTTCCAGTAAGATTCGAGGTCTCATCCCTTCTCCCTTGTATTGCTGTGGATCCATCACGTTGCTTCGTTACGTTCATTCACATAGGCTGAACTTTCCCGCTGAAATAAAGCGTCTCCAAGCTGAGTTTGAAAAGTGGGTGTTAATAATGTATCAACTGTCTTTTCATGAGGTGGAGAGAGTAATATCTCTCGTAACCTCGATGACGTACTTTTCCTGGAACTGGGCTGAAATTAGCCTGCTGACTCTGGTCACCTCACAACGGCTATTGGAAAATTTACTGCAAGTTATAAATATGCGTGATGTTGAAATACTTTGCCCAATAATTTGTTCGTTCAGAATACGTTATAGCCGCGATACAAAGAAATGAAATGATGATTGAAATGGATGATAAAAACCCTATATATATATACATATTAATTTTAAAATGACCTATCAGTGATTAAATATATACATCTTATCAATTAAATATATAGTTCAATAATTAAAAATGTACAGTGATGTCCCAAACATCACAACATATTGGACCAATACCAACAATACTGTATGGACAAATAATCTTTACAGTAACACACAATATGATAATGTTATTGGCTTTACGTCCCACTAACTACTTTTACGGTTTTCGGAGACGCCGAGGTGCCGGAATTTAGTCGCGCAGGAGTTCTTTTACGTGCCAGTAAATCTACCGACACGAGGCTGACGTATTTGAGCACCTTCAAATACCACCGGACTGAGCCAGGATCGAACCTGCCAAGCTGAGTTTAGAAGGGCAGCACCTCAACCGTCTGAGCCACTCAGCCCGGTTACACACAATATGAAAGCGCTAGACAAGGTATGGGCTCACGTACCAGCATTGCATGCACTACATTAGCTCGAACATTTGCTGCATGAAACGGTACATATGTATAATATGCTAGTGCTTTTTTTTTCGAATGTCACCTAATACAGTACATCCATTTCAACAAGTTTTTGGGTAGCGATACATCTGCTTCCGTTGGTCAAATGGATACACTCAAACAGGATGTTTATGGATCTATCCACGTAGAAAGAAGATTGGCAACGTGTCTCTTTTTGCGATGAAACAAATTCAACTTCAGTAGTGTGAATGGTTGGCTGTAATAATAATAATAATAATAATAATAATAATAATAATAATAATAATAATAATAATAATAATAATAATCGCATGAACTCACCTACAATGTGCAGGCTCTTTTTGATTTGACGCTATTTAGACTGCCTGTATAGCTGGCATTCGGAAGATGGTGGATTCGAATCGGAGCTCATACCAAGTCTTGAAGATCCGTATATCTCGGGGTGCACATAAATAGTGTTACGTGCTCAAACGACCGTCACCCTGCCGCAGCCGCCTTCTGTATTTCCTGGAATGAACTAGTGAGTCAACTGGTAGCTCTCAGCATGAGGGCACAGTGACAGCCTCTCCCCTCTGTTGTTCTCTTCGTCTGGTTTCCCCGTGCACCTGTTCGAACACGAAACGGGAATGTTCCGTCTCTAGCCGAGGCCCGAATATTCTAGTATCCATCATCAGCACACAAAAAAAGGAGGCTAGCCACGAACGAGGAGTCTCGGGTGAGTAGTTGGACTGGGGTGGTAGTAGTGTCCCACCAGGTGTACTTCCTTGGAGAACTCTGTGTGTGTGTGTGTGTGTGTGTGTGTGTGTGTGTGTGTGTGTGTGTGTGTGTGTGTGTGTGTGTGTGTATGTGTGTGTGTGGAGTCAGTGTGCAGAAAAGTTGGTGTGAGTAGAATTGGAGCTGTTAATTAATTGTCGTGGTTGTGAAGAATATTGGCCTGCTGGTTAGTAGTGTTGAGTTGCTGTTGTTATGTGGCTGTTGTTTAGTCGTCAGTGTTAAGTAGTTCACTGTGTAAAGCAAGCCATTTAATTACTGTGTTGACTGTGTGAATTTACTGGACATTTTCTGGAGTTGAACCGAGGAATAATCATCGTGTATCAGCAGCACTGTGTTCAAACCTATCTCCTTGCAGCTGAGCATGCGAGGGAAAGTGAAAGATAAAGCCTGTCAGTACGGATTATTGCGCGTTCAAGTACCGGGTGAGTTGCCCGTGCGGTCAGGGGCGCGCTGCTGTGAGCTTGCATCCGGGAGATAGTGGGTTCGAATCTCATTGTCGGCAGCCCTGAAGATGGTTTTCCGTGGTTTCCTATTTTCATGCCAGGCAAATGCTGGGGTTGTGCCTTAATTAAGGCCACGGTTGCTTCCTTCCAACTTCTAGGCTTTTCCTATCCCATCGTCGCCATAAGACCTATCTGTGTCGGTGCGACGTAAAGCCATTAGCGCGTTCAGGTAAAGACTGAACATCTAGAGTTCTGCTGTGAAAGATACTTTTAAATGGACAGCAATTAGTGGAGTCTTGTCATTCTTGGTTGAATAGATTTGTGTTTATATATATATGTTTGTGTACTTATTGGGTCATCCTAGAATTAAATGAGATCGATAAAACAGGCAGTGTTTTATTCGTAATAATATCCACATGGAAAAAACAAGTACCATCAGAAAGAAACAAAAAAAAAGAGTGTTTCGTAATAAAAAGCTGTGAGTTTAGTGAAGTGCATCAATTAAACGATGATAAGTTATAAAAGAACATGTATTCCTTGCAGATCACTAGATCTGCTTTTACCGACCCAAACGAATTGCCTCTTCCTCCTCTAATTGGGCAGTAATTGGTCCATATTGTTCCAAACGCCAGAATGGAGGAGGAGGGTTCTGAAATGAACAAATTCTCTAAAACTAGAAGACCTAGAAAGCTGTCAGTTGGCGTGTAGCTTCTACACTGCTAAGGAGTAGGAATTCGTGAGAGAAAATTCCAGTGGGGCTTAAACAAAGTGGGTTTTTTCTGAACAATTACTTAATTGTAAAATAAGTCATTTCCCTTGTTATACTGATTTTTCGTGCTCAAATGTTTGATGATTTATTTTGTGACCAGCACGTAAATATTATGAAGTAATTAATAGACGACCCCGAGTTCGAGTCCTGGCCAGTTTGGAGATTTTAGCGACCTCTGGTTAATTCCTGTGGATCGAGGATTGGACGTTTGTGTTTGTCTCAATACACACCTCTTCTTTCACACACAGGAACACACAGTACTGAATGCATCCCTCCTGGAAAGATTGTGTTAGGAAGAATATCTGACTGTGAAACAGATCCGAATACACGTGCGTGACACACTTCACACCCGCGCCAGGGTGTAATAAAGCGGCAGAAGAAGGAGGATTAATAGACTGTTTACTTTTCTGAAACTAATTTCGATGAGAGGAGTAAGAATACGTAAAACTAACGTTATTCTCTACTACGCGGGCTATGAATATCAGACTACCCTTTCGTCACTGCGCTAATGCAGCAGCAGCAGGTAATCAATCTACATAGGGGTTGGAAGAAACCTGTCACTGTCTTCTTTTTAGCATCCCCGTCTGAGTAATTGGAAGCTGTTCTGCGGTCGATCTCAATAAAAAATACAAAACTGTACTCAAGGGGGGGTAGAGATGGATGAGATGATATAAGCGTACAAAACCTATTCATTATGCTTCTTACAGAGTAGTGATCTACCAGAATGATGGATAAGCACTTAGTTTAAGAGGAATTTAATGGACATCTGCTTTAAGGATCCTTTTAACGTTCTATAAATCTCTCATTATTTAGCCCTTATTATTTGATACCTTGACGATATCAGAATTGTAAGTACAATACTATTTCAAGATCGTAAATTTTGTGGTCAGTTCGTAGTAGATTTAAGTTCTGCAGCACGAAGTCACCAGTGGTAAAATATATCTCCATATTGTAAGAGATGACTAAAGGAAAGAACTCTCCAGAGGCTGCCGGAACGTGAGTTGATGACCATGGGGCCCTAGCTGGGTCTGGAATGGCTTTCATTTAATTGTGTTAGTCTCCTAGCTTTCGTCTTTCCCATCTAACCTCCATTGGTCAATTCTTGTTCTCTTCTGACCTTGACGATAGTAGATTTGCGAGGGTAGGAGAGTATTTTATTTTCACACCATTCGTTTCCCTTCCTTTTTCTAAAGTCCCCATTCAGCGAAGCGTCTGAACCTTTAAAGTTTTCCTCCAGTTAGTGCTAACAGGAGTTGGTTGCCCATTTGCACTTCTGTTTAAAATGATGATCAACATTACCTACACCTGTACAGAAGAGAGTCGATGATGCCATCAACAATGTCATCTTCTTGTGAGGTGACCCCTCGGGGGGGGGGGGGCTTGGCAGAATATGTCCACGGTATCCCCTGTGTTACTCAAGAGGTGATTAAAAGTGGACCCCTAGGGCTCTGAACGTGATAGCGTAGGTTGGCCACCACGGGTCCTTAGATTAGTCTGGCATTGTTTTTACTTACTCGTGCCAGTCTTTTCAGTCCACCCTTAGTCAACTCCTCTTCTGTTCTGACCCCGACGGTATTAAGTTTGCGAAGTCTGAGAAGGTTTTCATGCTCATCATGCTCATGCCCTTCGTGGTCCTTGCCATTGTTTTTCCGATACCTTTATTCTTCAAAGGGTTGGATCTCTTCTATTTTCTCTTAAAACAATAACCACCACCATCACATTATATGAAGTGGCTATTGAACCTGTCGTCGCAGGTCAATTATTTTCGCTTCGAGGACAAGTTGCTTTACGTCGCTCTGACGCAGACAGGTCTTACAGTGACGATGGGATAGTAAGATGGGAAGGAAGTGGCCGTGGACTTAAGTAAGCTACAACCCCAGGACTTGCCTGGTGTGAAAATAGGAAACCACGGAAAACTATCTTCAGGTCTCGCGAATGCAAGCTCAGAGCTGGGCGCCCATAATTTCACGGCCAACTCGCTTGGTAAGAAGTGAACAAAAATATGACGAATCTCAATGATCTGTGCAATGAAAGAGCTAAGGAAGTAAAAACTAAAGAAATACAAGCTTAAGGAAAGTCTCAATGACACAGGCAGGCCTTACGGTGACGATGGGAAGGACAGGACTAGAACTTGAAAGGAGATGACAGCTGCAGAATTTGCCTGGTGAGGAATTTTTAAAGCACTGAAAAAACATATTCAGGGCTGCCAATTTTGGAGCTCGAACCCACTACCTCCCGAATGAAAGATCACAGCTACGAGACATGAGTCGCGCAGCCAACTCACTCGGTGGTAGGTTAGCTCACACCATGGGAGTGTAATGTAAATACACAAGCATTTCTTTTAATATTTTAAAGACGTTTTGTGACTAGAGATAAGGTATGAAATGTAACAGGTACCACACGAAGGAAATAGCTAGAACAGAACATAGGATATCACAATCTAGAAGGTCTAATGGATAATGCTCAGAGTTCATTAAGTACTGCAATTTCAGCAAACACGGCAATATTTTGAGTGAGTATTAAATAGAGAGGAAATTTTCTAGTATACCCTCCTCCTTAGTCCTATTACTCTAACAAGATTATGGTGACGTCTCTTTGACATGAATTGTACGTATTTCTTCCCGTATCGTGGCTTTGTGCTGCTTGAATTGCTTCATCCATTCTTTGACCTAACGATGTGGATATAGCTCCTTGATGTTTACTGGTATCTTCCACTGTACTATTCATTATTTCTAGGTCTAGGCCTCTAGAACGGTATGCAATATACCACCGTTAACAAATCAATTTCGAGGAGAGCCGTGTTGTATTCTGACATTCATTTAAAATACACTACCAGTCGCTGATTGGTTACTGAGCAATTCAGCCACAGGATTTAAAAAAAAAGAATACTTGAAAAAAAGAATAATCTCAAATCGCCGATATTCATCATAATGTAGAAGCGTACTGCAAATATTATCAGTTGATTGACAAGGAAAATGTTGTTAAATACGTATACGAATGTACAAATGAAAGGACGATATTAACCGCCTTCGAATAATAGTGCTACAGAACAATGCTGAAGATTATTGGAGAGGTAGGGTAACAAATAAAATGTTTAAGAGGGCAAGGGTTTTTATTTTACTAGTGATTTAACGTCAGACTAAAACATCGAAGGTTTTCATCGACAGAATAATGGCAAAGGTAATGTAGTGAATGTGACTTTAAATCAGGAACAAACTCAGCATTTACCTGGTGTGAAAATGGAAAACCGTTTTAGGGCTGCCGACGGTGGAATTCGAACCCACCATGTCCCGAATACAAGCTCACGTCTATGTGACCCTAACCGCACGAGTAACTCGCTCCGTGATGGGTAAGTAATGATGTTTGTAAAAGCATAAAATCTAGAAGACCATGATTAATTGGGCATATACCAACACCTAGCAGCTTTTTGAACTGATATCGGAATGAATGTCGGAAAGGAAGAAGCATCAAGGTAGACCCCGCGTCCAGTATCTTCTTCTTCCTTTTCCACCGCTTATCCCACACCTGTGGGGTTGCAGGTGCGATCTGTGCTGCACATGTGGATTTGGCCCTGTTTTACGGCCGGATGCCCTTCCTGACGCCAACCCTTTTGGAGGGATGTATTCACTATTGCGTGTTCTTGTGGCGGTTGGAATTGTAGTGTGTTGCTTGAATATAAAGGGGAAAGTGTTTGGAGAAACACAAACACCCAGTCCCCGGACCAGAAGAATTAATCAAAGGTGATTAAATTCTCCAATCCGGCCGGGAATCGAATCTGGGACCCTCTGCACCGAAGGGCTCAACGCTGATCATTCATCCAATGAGCCTGACACCCCGCTTCCAGTATATCTAGTAGATAATGGGAGACGTTAACTGCAGAAACAATGCTGAACTCAAGAGGAAGGCAGGAAACATAGCCGAATAGAGAACGTCCGCAAACTAACGTACGGATTTTTACTTAAGGTGAAGGTGAAAGCGCAGGAAGCATAGATGAGCAGAAATTTGCACCAACATTTAATATGTATATTTTTGGTTTAATAAAGCGCGGAGAAGTTTAATATATCCTGGCTTGAACTATTAATATTGCTGACCCACTATATGCTAATCAAATAATACAGTACACATCGTCGGTGAAGAGGCAATACCACGCATGTCACAATGCTCTTCCTATCAGTTATTTCCCTTAAGAATGGCCACGCCTCCTAGTCATATATGGATACTAGCAAATGTACCCGTGCTTCGCTACGGTATTCTACATTGTATACGGATATCGATGTAAATACTGTGCGTGCAGCAAATGAGATTGTTTTAAAATTGCATGTCTCTTAGCCTTATCCGAGAAATAGCATGGGGAGGTCCACATACGTTGTTTCCAATGTAAAGTGAGGGTTGCGGAGTTGTGATGATAACGCCAGGCTCACTTGCCTACTGCCATTCACAATCGAGTTGGCAAGTTTACATTATAATTGCAGGCCCCAATGCCTACTGCGCGGTCACAATCGATTTGGGGAGTTTTAGTTACAATGGCAGACCCATTTCCTACTTTCAGACAGGTTACAGTTGATGAGTTTTATTACAATACCAGGCAGCTTCCCTACCACCAATCAAAATTGAGTTGTGCAGTTATAATTATAATGACAGTCCCTTTTTACTGCTGCTAGCCAGCTTACTGCCAGTTACACAGAATTAGTGAGTTTCCATGAAAATAGCAGGCCACTATGCCTAATGCTAGTCAAATTTTAGATTGGAACATTTGTTTATAATGGCGGGCACCCTGGCCTAGAGCCAAACACAATAGAGTAGGGGACTTTCGAACAAAACAGCATGATCCCTTGCCTTCTGCAAGACAAATCGAAAAGTGAATTATTCATTAAAATGGTAGGCCCTCCTTACTAATGCCAGTTACACAGGAGTTGGAGAAGGACCCCATTCCTACTGCCAGCAGTCAAAGTCGGTGTAGGAGTACTGATTACAATAGCAGACACATCCTTTCTCGATCGCTACAAATCGACATCAGTGAATATATACAGATGGACATACGAAAGTATATGAATGTTTACAATATTGCAGACCTTCATTTACAGATTAACTGCTGCTAAACGGTACGTCATATCGACAAATTGTACCGTAAGGCGCAGTATTTAGCGATCTAAATGGCTGGTCCTATGATATTTTCTCGCATCTAATCTATTCATGGGTCAGATTGAATCAGAAACGTTGAATAGGTTGAAATTTGTGTAAGAATGTCTTACATTGCATTACTTTTCGGATAATTATGTGACATAGCATTTGGCTCACATATGGGTACTGGGTGGGCCAATGTTCGTGTAGAGTTTGATCATACTATCTTTCCTGTAAGTGATTGAAATGATGCACATGAGAAGAAAAGGTTTAGAAATTAATTTCCATTAAGGCAGGTAGATTTCCATTAAGTTTGGTTGTGTGTATTTTGAGGGAGTGCAAAATCACGGTTTCGGTTTCGTATAAACCCCCAATTAGTTCAGGGATTTAGAAACAATATTTGCCCTAAAACCTCTCCAAAGGACAGGTGGATTCTAAATATGAAGTTTGGTGGAAATATATCCAGTAGTTTTCAAGTTAGAGAAAGACAAACAGACAAACAAACAAACTAACTAACTAACAAACTAACTAACTAACAAACAAACAAACTAACTAACTAACTAACTAACTAACTAACAAACTAACTAACTAACACCAAGGAAACCTACCCTCGGACAGATGGATGCTGTATATAAAGTTTGGTTCAAATATCTTGTTAGTTTTCAAGTTGTAAGAAGTACGCTTTACACGCACCCGCTCTTGCGTTAAGTCCGCTGGGATTTGTACCGAAAAACGGTCCGTTAATGATATCTCCCTTACTAAATCCTGTCATCGAAATGATGCACATGAGAAAAAAAGGTTTAGAAATTAATTTTCATTAAGGCAGGTTGATTTCAATTAAGTTCGGTTGTGTATACTTTGAGGGAGTGCAAAATCACGGTTTCGGTTTCGTAAAAATCCACACTCAGTTCAGGGATTTAGAAACGATATTTGCGCTAAAACCTACCCAAGGACAGGTGGATTCTAAATATGAAGTTTGGTGGAAATATATATTTAGTAGTTTTCAAGTTATAGAAGGACAGATAAACAGACAAACAAACAAACAAACAAACAAACAAACAAACAAACAAACAAACAAACAAACAAACAAACAGACAAACAGACACCAAAGCTAAAAATGATGCAGATGGTCATTATTACACCTGAAACGGATAACTGTACGGAAATATCGCCAAAATAATCAATGTACAGACACACGGTCGTTACGATTTTATTTTTTGCGCTAAAACCTACCCAAGGACAGGTGGATTCTAAATATGAAGTTTGGTGGAAATATATCCAGTAGTTTTCAAGTTATAGAAGGACAGACAAACAGACAAACAGACAAACAAACAGACAAACAGACACCACAGCTAAAAATGATGCAGATGGTCATTATTACACCCGAAACGGATAACTATACGGAAACTTCGCCAAAATAATCAATGTACAGACACACAGTCGTTACGATTTTATTTATATAGATGACGGATAAGCATGAGCACGTTGAAAAGTGCAGACTTCCACTTCGAGATTCATATCTCCTAAACGGTTTATGGTATTAAGAAACTGCTTGCACCATCAGACGCCTCATTTATCGCTCTACATGTTTGTTTCTAAACCATACCCTCGTATCTCCCATATTAAGGGGGTAAATTGAGTTCAAATTTTGAATAGGGTGAAATTTGGGTGCATTTTGAACATTTTACATTACGTTTTGCCTACTCATGTATAAGCTAGAATTATAAAAATTAGTACACATATGTCCCTTAATCGTGCCAATGTGCGCACCCAACGTGATGATCCTATCATTCTTATATGTGTGTCAAACAATGAAATATACTTGTAAAAATCACCAAATTTACGAACAATCCAGATACGGCCAAATTTAACGAATAAGGGAGAGAGATACGACAAAATGTCACAGGACCAAAGTTGTAGATCACTCCGAATTGAAGGACATTGTGCCATCCGTTTTGTGATACGACTTACCGTTTAGCCAAAAAATAGCTCAAAAGGAATGTCTGCACAGTCATTAAAATTGCCTCCATATTTCGATATCTTTGGGGGTAAAAAGTGAAACATTTGAACATCTTGGAATTTTTCCGTCGGTTAGGGATCAAAAGCTATAATTTCACCAAATTTCAATTGTCTACCTCGTCTGGCAGGTTGTGCCGCCATCTTGATTTGGGGGGATAGGGGATAAAAATGAGGAAATTCCCGAAAATTTTTAAGCCCACGAAACCTATAGGTTATCGTTTTGGATATACTATACGACTGTGTTCTTATGCTGAGCCCAAAATTTGAGCCCCCCCAGCGTGCCCCCTTCAGGGAATTTTGAGAATTTCCGATTTTTCTAGGGATCCTGGGGTCATTAGTTTCCCTCGTACCAAGTTTCAAATTTCTGAGATTTCTGGAAGTGCCTCATTAATTCACGTCTTTTTTCATTTTTAAATATTTATATATACATCGCTCCAGCCCGACTTGCTTTTATATATATAGATGCAGTCCATCAGAACATTGTTCCTTGTGTTCATTTTCCTATGCAGTTGTAAAGGAAAATGAAACTTAAATACCTTACAGTGTTGGAGTGCGTAAATAAAGTGGTAGCAATATTGATAGAACGCAATATTTAATGCATTAACAAGTACAATTGCATTGCATTCCTTCAATGTAGTCACGCACAAAGTCTATTATCTTTCGAAAAATGTCGGAAAGCCGTTGGGGATCGTTGGGGATCGTTGGCAAGGGATTCTCTGTTGATGACAACGACGGAGTGCGCTACTACGCAGAGTACAGGTGCCGCGTCAAATTGGCGTCTTCGAAAGGCTTCCTTCAACTTCGAAAACCGGTCGAAGTCACAAGGACTCATGCCTGGTGAGTACGGAGGGTGTTCCAAACCCTCATTCCGATCCACAAGAAACGCCTTGACCCATTGTGCAATCGTCATATACAGTAATGCATTCTCACCCCAGGCTTCACGTAATCCTCCAAGATATTCTGATGAATTCTAGACACGGGCAACTTCGATGTTATTCCACGAACGCTGATCACATTTTGAAAACATGCTTTAGAGTGGTAAAATCGACACTCTTCTCTTCAACGCCACACAACAACAACAACACACCCAACTGGATGTCCGTCAAATGCACACTACACATCGACAACAGCACCAGGTGACCGCTCTCATATCTCCGATCTCCTGCGAGTGTCCGGACTACGTTGCAAATACTTTATTTACAACCCTCGTATGCCACGCAAACACACATTTCTGAAGTACGGTAGGGTAAGGTTCCCTTTCTTTTTCAGATATGCACAGGTCAACGAACACAAAGAAAATTGTCCTGATGGACTGCATATCACATGTGGCTGGGAGGCGTGACCAGTGTAAAGGAAAATAATGGATAGGAATAGCATAGGCTTTGTTTCGTCAACGACGATTTCCTAATGCACAACCCAGCTCTTCCTGGATTTACGTACCGAGTATTGAGAATTCTGTTGAGTCATTTTCAATCAATCAATCAATCAATCAATCAATCAATCAATCAATCAATCAATCAATCAATCAATCAATCAATCAATCAATCAATCAATCAATCAATCAATCAATCAATCAATCAATCAATCAATCAATCAATCAATCAATCAATCAATCAATCAATCATTAAATTGAGCCTACTTTTTGACTTTTGTGTGGGTAATACGAGGGAGAAACGAAGGGTGAGACTAAAATGTGATGAAACCAGACAGAATTGGATCAGATTTTGTATAATCGTAGCAAAAGTTCCACCTACTGGAGATTAGCAAAAGTAGAACTAAGAATAATCAGTGGTTTTTTTTGTTGACTATCAAATGTAGCCGTGCTTCTCTACGGTATTCTACACTGTATACGAATTTCTAAACAAATTAATGCACACTCATTGACTAAGAATATATTAAATTGCATGTCTCTTAGCGTAATCCGAGAAACACCACGCGGAGAACCCCATACATTGTTTCCGATATAAGGTGCCCGTTGGAGAGTTTTGATAATTATGGTAGACCAGGTTTCTTACTGCATTCACAATCGATTTCGGGAGTTTTACTATAACGGCAGGCTCACTTGCCTACCGCCATATACAATAGAGGTAGGGAGTTTTCATTATAAAGACAGGCCCCTTTTTCCTAGCCACAATCGAGTTGTGGGGATTTGATTATAATCGAGAAATGCAGCTTTATCTCACATTTAAGGAAAGAGGTAAGACAAAATGTCATAGGACCAAAGTTGTAGATTCCGAAGTAAGCGGCGATTGTGCCATCTGTTTTGTGATACGACTTACCGTTTAGCAGCCAATTACTCCGAATCGAAGGTCTGCATCGCCATTAAAACTGCCTCCAAATTTCTATGTTTTTCTGGGCTAAAACTGTACACAATTGAACATCTTGGAATTTTCCTCTCAGAGGAAAGAGAGTCCAGGTTCCGGGATTAACACTCGCATACATACGGAGAAATTAAGGAAGAAAGTATGTAAAACAGTTAAGCATCTGGACATTAACTGAGGATAACAACTGAGGACAGCCCGATAGAACAAATATGAAATACCAAGTGGGTGTGTTAGAAAATTGAAATGTCCCTCACTAAATTGTGATAATGTGAGTTACGGATTAAGGAAAGCGGTAACAGGGGAGAAATTTAGGTGCAGGGATTCTTAAATAAAATGACTTGTGGTGTTGTTACTTAAGCCTAAAGTGCGGCAAAGGCGAGAAATTAAAGCAGAAAACGGAAGTAGAAGAGAAATACAGTAAAAATTATAACATTTTCCATAGATCACCCAACTTATGGTGTTAAATAGGCTAAACTTCACGGTATTTTTTTAAATGTTAACGGCATGACAATTGTAACCTCCAATGGTATTCCGTAAATATCCCGCAGAATGGCAGCTTGACGTCTCTCTCACCTTCTACCCACCGAACAACCAACCACGAGTTTACAGAAACAATTTAGAAATTGGCATTATGTTACTCTCCTGCTGGCAATTAGCCAGAAACGTTTCCATGGTAACCGGTAGGTTCGTTGTCGGTCACTCAATGCAGAGCATGAAACCCGTAGAAAATAGTAACTTTCTCCGTCATTTGAAGAATAAGCGAAATTATGTACATAACGAAAGTCGCTTAAAATTATGGGATGTTTCACATGCAGTCTACGGATTTTACAGAAAATCTATGGTATAAGAAAAAATTGATAAAGCCTGTCCTGGTCTTCCTATGAACCCCCAGTCTATTCACTGACTTTTAAGTCATATGCATACCTAAACCTTCTCCTGAATGAGCCCTAAGTCTGAAGTTTCGTCGCTATCTATCCAGCCGTTTCACCGTGATGGTACAACAGACAGATAAAATGATAGATAAACAGACACGTAAGCTTAAAGCCACTGATACTGTCTTGATTTAACATAAAACGGATAAATATCTGAAAATTGTGCAAAATAAACGAAATTACAGACTGCGGAACCCCTACTACTTTATGTGTATAGATATGTTTTATAAGATTAGGACAGTGGAGGCCAACATATTTAGTTTTCTTCCGCCTCGGTGATATTTGGGCACCCGTGGTCTAAAGAGACTTTCAATTTCACCTCCTTTCAGGATACTTTTTTGCCTTATCACCGAGTGGTCCTTCTTCCACGTTTCATTTCTCATTTCCATAGTCATCTTTATTATCTTCCGGATCAATATGGGCTAATGAATACGTGGTTTTACACCCTAAAAAGACAATCACGGCAAAAACCTACTACCATCTTCAGTTAACTCGTTATCATGAAAATTGAAAAATAATTCTATGTTAGAAATAGAAAATGAAAGACGAGTTGACCAAGGAAGGTCACATAGGAAGGAAGAAAAACAGGAGACTAGCATATGAAAGTGGAAATAATATTCACCTTCAGTCAGAGACCCAGTGATCGCAAATCCACACTTCAAATATCTACCTCTTTTAGTCTTTTCTTACGACAGGTAGAAGATACCGTGGATGTATTCTACCTTCCCCATACACAGAGGAAAGTGAGAAAGACTAAGTTGCTTATTTAAAGTAGAACATTCGTTAACTGAATATTAAACTAACATAGTACAATACTTTGTTATTAGTGTTACTTTGTTAAACAGACACAAACATCTCGTTGATATAAACAGTAGACCTACTTGAATTAAGACGAGGATTACATTTAATC